>NC_053489.1:245517230-245817230 GCF_905171775.1 Rana temporaria
TACATCACACACTTTGTTAGCAAATATATAATTTCTAGACATATCTTGCTTACTGACATGTCTAATCTAAAGTGCAGTATGTTGTGACAGCCAAAGCTTACCCGCAAATATATGAACTAACTGGAGCTGGTACAAAAAAAATAAAAAATCCTAGCTACTGTATAGCATCACTCCTAACTGTTAATAGCAATATTTGTATTTTTTGGATTTTTAGAATACTTAATGCAAAAAGAAATCAGCCAAAAAAATTGTGTCTGCGAGAGTCTACATAATGAAATGTTACTATTACTGTAGAGTAAGAATGATTATATTCTGTAGGTATGTGCCGCATCCCAGTCTATTGCTAAAGAACCAAAATATTTTCCTCAAGAGGGACTTTAAATAGCACACTGACAAGTAATGTATGTATGAATATCAAGTGTATATATACAATATAAAAATATACATAAAAAAAGGCATAAGTCAGGGTAGTTTGTCACTCTTCTCCAGTATGATGTAGCATCTTCTGTTAACTAATGCATTTCAGAGAACAGTCTTCATCAGGGTTACAGACAGGATCATATTTCTTTAATACAAACTATAGGTTTGCAATATATAGTATATGCTAATGATATTGGCAAAATTCTAACACCACAAATGGATTTGAGATAAACTCCCAAATTTTGTAGCAATAAACTAAAATATTATAGAATTCCTGTTACTCACACTTTGTTGAACAGTAGAAGTAAACAAATATACTGTACACAATTAAAAAAATGTGTTGGTTCCTGGTCCTGTGGCCACCGTGGCTCTTTCCCCCTCCCTTTGCATCTGATATGGAATAACTGAGCAGGACTTCTAAAGGAACTAACACATGTTTTTAATTTTGCACGGCATATTTGTTGTCTTCTACTGTTCAATTCAGTGTGAGTAACAGGATTATATAATATTTTGGCTCGACAGCAAGTTCTTCTGGAGACCCGGATCCTTATCGTTTCTGTTCGCCTCACATGTGGGAGGTATTTCCATGCAATTTGCAAAGATGTGAGACATCTTTACCCTTTATTCATGTCATTGGTGGGCAATATATATCCCAATATTAAACAAGGATCTTTGGATTGATTGAGCCATTGGGTGATATGCACTTGTTGCAGGGATTACCTAACCACTGATTGAATTTTGAGTGACTCATCATATCCAGGTTTGAGGGAAAAATACCATGTATCCTCTGATATAGCTGTGTTTCCTTTCCTGTATGTTGGTGGCTGATTGGACAGTCTCCCTATAGCTCAGACGCGCCAAACAGTTTTGAGCATAGGTGTGGAGTTAAACTGGAATGAAGCCCTGAGGAAGCGGCCATTGCGCCTGGAAACATGTTGGCAAGTTCCATACAATACCCATTTGACATTATGCTGTGACAAGTTTTTACATTATACAACTGAATATGTGGTAATGTTATTGCTATAGGAGACTCCTTGTCAGCCCACTTTATGTATTTAGATATGTATCTTCCATGTATATTTCGATAAACGTTTGTTTTTACAAATCTACGTGTATGCTATATCATCAGGGAATCACCACTTCCTTCTATTCTTTACTGTTTTCGTGTCAATTATTAGGGTTGGGATTCCTTGTAAGCAAACAAACCTGTTTTGAGCTTGGGGCTCTGACTATATATTCATACAGCACTTTACACTGTAGTATTATATTTTACCTTATTGCTAAAATATTTGGGAGTATATCTCAAATCCATTTGGTAACAGAAATTTTACATGATACTTATCTGTGTGATGTTGGAATTTTGCCATAATCAGCATATACTATTGCCAATTTTTTTTTTAAATATGATAATGTCTGTACACCCTGATGAAGGAGACTCTTTTCTGAAATGCTTCGGATATCAGAAGATGCTACATAATACTAGAGAACAGTGACTAACTACCCTAACTTATGCTGTTTTCTATGTATGTATTTTTTTTATCAACTTCTAACTATTGTATAAATAAACTATAAAACATTTTTTTTAAACGTTTGAATTCATACACGTTACTTGTCACTGTGCTATTTAGAGCCAGTTCACACAGGGGCGACTCGTCAGGCGACTCAGCCGCCCGACAAGTCGCGTCCCGTTCTGTACAATGGAACCGTTGTAATAGGAGCGACTCAAGTCGCTCCAACTTAGAAAAAGTTTCCTGAACTACTTTGGGGGCGACTTCAGGGCGACTTCCATTGACTTCAATACAGAAGTCATTTTGCAAGTCGTCTCTGAAGTCGTCTGCAGATCGTCTTGCCGAGTCGCATGGCAAGTCGTGCCGCCCCTGTGTGAACCGACACTTAAGGTCCCACTTTAGGAAAATATTTTGGTTCTGTTACCATTACTGGGCCTAGCAAAGTAGGAAGTGAGGTAAAAGGCAGTAAACTGAGTTGTGGTGAACCTGTGTTCGGGCACCCAGTCATGTGTAGGGAAATTAAAAAATAAAGAACCTCTGCACAGGAGGAGATATTTAAAGTGAACACTGGTTCATTTGTGTTGTGTTAGTATATTGTTTTTTTACTATATTGTCAGTGTCCTTCCTGTGAACCCCCTAATATTTCTGACCATTAATATTAATTTTGTTTGGATATTAAATTTCTTTCTTATAGCAGCTTTCATTGCCCGGTTTCTGAACGTATATATCATAGGATTTAACAAAGGTGCAACAAGAGTATAAACTAGTGATACAAATTTATCTCCATGAAAAGTTTTATGGGCACTTGGTCTAATGTACATGAAGATGCAAGAACTGTAAAAAATCAAAACCACAGTAATGTGGGAAGCGCAGGTTGTGAAAGCCTGTTGACGTCCTTCATGTGATTTTATGCTGAGCACAGTATACACAATAAATGAGTAGGATAGACATATCATAAAAAAGCAACTTAGAATAATAACAGCAGCCAACATATAGAAAACTATTCCTGCTTTTGCACTTTCTCTGCATACTATCTGCAACAACGGAGAAATATCACAGAAAAAATGATCAATGCTGTCATCACAATATCTAGCTTTGAAGAGGGCGAATGCAGTAGAAGCAGGAACTGCAAAACTTATGATCCAGGCTCCACCAATTAGCTGTACACATGTCCTTGGTCTCATAAGCGTACTGTAATGCAGAGGGTGGCAGATAGCAATAAACCTGTCATACGATAAAACTGCTAGAAGACAATGTTCATTACCCCCACAGACCATAACAAAATAGAACTGAAAAATGCAGGAAATGAAGAGCATAGATGTATCATCCACTATTAGATCTCGTATTGTTCTTGGTACAGTTACCGTAGTGTACCATAGCTCCAGAAAGGAGAAATTTGCTATGAAAAAATACATTGGAGTGTGCAGCTTTGCTTCTGTTTTTACAAGAATGATGATCAAGACATTGCCACATATAATAAAGGCATAAAGCAACATGAAACAGAAGGAAAGAGGCAGACGTGACCAATGTGGAACAGAAAAACCAAGTAAGATGAATTCATTTACAATGGAACCATTTCTCATGGTTTAGTGTGATAACTGCAACTTTATATTAGGGCAAATGAACTGAAACTTAAAGGTGCCATATGAACTGGATCACTTGCATAATGAAGAATATGTACACTGTATATATTTAGCACATGGGTATTTTGATGAAGGGTATAGTGGGATTCCTCAACACCAGAATCCTGGTTTGCGTTTGGTTTCATATTCAGTCAGTGCATATGCGTGCAGTCAGAGGTAAGTAATGTAGTAATCAATAATGATTTTAAAACAGTTATATCAGAGTAATTATATTAACAGCTTTAGTAATATACAAACAGTAACTTAAAGCGCTGTATATGGATATCACTTTCAACAATATTCCTCTTCAAAATGTATATGACAATGACAACAAATTGGAATTTTCTGCACAAAGGGGCAAATACATCAGTTACAAATTTCAAGAAAAATTGAATCATTCCTAGAGATGACCAGAGAAAAGAATATTAGATACAATTGGATAAGGTTTTCTCCTAAATCATACAAAAAACATATTTTTTCCATAGTATGAATATATTTTCTACCTAAGGAGGCTTAATGCTTGACCAAATGCTTGGACACTTGTAAATGTATAACAGAATGAACAACATCTAATGATAGAGAAAAAATTCCCACAAAGTAAATTACAGCTGTCTTATATAATGTGTGAGACCCTACTGGGACGTTCTACAAACAT
Organism: Rana temporaria; assembly: GCF_905171775.1. Taxonomy (NCBI): domain Eukaryota; kingdom Metazoa; phylum Chordata; class Amphibia; order Anura; family Ranidae; genus Rana; species Rana temporaria. The sequence goes on from NC_053489.1 coordinate 245,521,436, forward strand.
TATGGGATGCCAAGGGAAAAATAGGGCAATTTTTATATTTTCTAATTATTTAAAGGTCGTTTGTCTGACTTCTTTAATCACTTAAGCTCGGGAAGATTTTATCCCCTCGTGACCAGGCCATTTTTAGCAGTTCGGCAATTCTCTACTTTAACAGGCAATTGCGCAGTCATGCAATTCTGTACAAAAACTACATTTATAGATTTTTTTCACACAAACAGAGCTTTCTTTTGGTGATATTTAATCATCGCTGTTTTTTTTTTTTTTGCGCTACAAATGAAAATAAGTCAGAAAATATTGTTCTGATATAAAAACCTATCTAATAAAAAAAAGTAAAAAAATTACCATTTCTTCATACATTTTGGCCCAAATGTATTCTTCTACATGTCTTTGGTAAAAAAAAATCCCAACAAGTGTATATTGATTGGTTTCCTTGAATGTTATAGCCTCTACAAACTATGGTCAGGGCCGCCATCAGGGGGGTACAGGCATTACACCTGTAAGGGGCCCAGCCGCCCCCCCGTTTTTTTTTCATTTGACCCCCCCACCGCTAGAAACTCGTGGCAGGGGCCCGCCTCCCCCCATTTTTGTTTTTATTTACATTTTTTTGTCTGACCCCCCCACCTTTAGCAACTCGCACAGGGGCACGCCCCCCGTTTTTTTTGTCTGACTTTAGCAACTCATGGCAGGAGAGAGAAGAGAAGACTCCACTTGACTTTGTTTTGTTCGTCAGCGCCAACCCCCCTGCCCCGCTGTCACGGCACAGCCTCCATAGGATGATTACATCCAGGATTTGCTGTGTATGATTTACATACAACATTATACAACATTATACTCATACCATCCAATTAACATACCTGTGTATTTCCAGGTATTAAATGCCTTTCTGACTGACAGCATACTGCGTACAGCTTGTAATGCAATCCAACCAACTGAACACATAACCAGACTGCTAAGGCTATTCAGCGTACATTCAGACCAAGTGAACTATCACTCATTCGAATGACTGTTAAAATGTCACAATCTCACACAGAGTGAAAATTTTGAGAATTGATGCCATTCTTGCAACTCCTATGAGAGGAAGTTTCCCTCTCATTTATAGTGAACTCACTATTAGCTCGCTATACAATTCTCCTGCCTACAGGCATTATCAATCAAACCTGCTGCAGTTCCATTACCTCAATCTCCACACTCCCTTCCCGTCTCCCTCTCCCTCCTTCCCCCCCTCTACCCTTTCAGGGCTCAGTCATTGGTTAGTACACCACTAGGGCCACAATTTGGATGTCAGCTGTCACCACTAAGTGAATACTGTTATATTCCACATCATCCCAAATACATTGTATTATTGTGACGACAACCAATGACTGACCCCGACAGTGTCCGGACAGCGTCGTGTGTTAATGTTGTCTATTGTATGTCTTGTATGTTATGTGTGTTCATGGTCAGATATCAATTACCCAATACCATGTTCTTTTAAACTGTGTTGTGATATTTGAATGTGATCCTACTTGATTAATTGAATCACTAAAATAAACCTTTTGATACTATATCCCACGTTTATTATTACTAGGATCAGGATCATTATAGTTTGGCCCATAGTAACCTCTTTTTTTCCATGACCTTATCTAAGGTCAATTTTCATCTTCTCTTAGCACTAAACTGTTTTCTCTTTTAATTTTTGATACATGTTACGGTTACGGCCTCACTCCCATCAATTGACGGGCGATCCCACATACGTTCACTATTTACTGAATCAGACTTGCACATATCCCCTTTTCCCCTTCCTTTTCCCCAAATGTTTATATGATTGCATTATATCTGCAATAATGGAGACATGTCACTGAAAAGGTGATCTATTTTACCATCATAATATTTAGCTTTGAAGAAAGAGAATGCAGTAGAAATAGGAGTCACCAAACCTATGAACCAAGCACAAAGGATCATATTGACACAATACTTTTGTTTCATAACTGTCTGTTATTGCAGAGGGTGGCAGATAGCAATAAATCTATCATATAATAAAAAAGCTAGCAGACATGGTTCATTAGCTCCACATATCATAAAAAAATTTTACTTGGGCAATGAAAGAAATGAATGTATCACATTCCAGTTGGTCTCGTATCGTTCATGGCATAGATACTGTCATGTACCATACCTCCAAAAAGGAGAAATTTGCTATGAAGAAATAAATTGGACTGCACAGCTTTGCTTCTGTTTTTACAAGAACAATGATCAGGACTTTGACACATGATAAACACATAAAGCACAATAAAGCAAAAATATTGTGGTACACTGGACCATTGTGGAATGAAAAAGCCAAGTATGGTGAATTAATATATTATTATCAATTTATTCATCGTTACTCTTTTTATATATATATATTTTTTACTGATTTAACAAATGTGTCTGCTATCCTATCCAAAAGGGTGCTTTTTAAATCAAGAGGCCTCTTACCAGATGGATATGATCTCACAATAAAGTGATGGATATTGCTTTGTGTATTCCAGCTCAGAGAGCCAACGATCTTACCATCGATCTCCTTAGAAGCTTTGTGACCCCGTCAGCCGGTTCCAACAGCAGTATCCTCATTGTGAGATTGTATACTTGGCCTCTATTCTGCCATCATGCGTCTTAATAGCATCATGGGCCCCTGGGCAAAGTAATGCCCTGGACCACTACCTGCCTGCCCCAATATATGCACCTACTCTCAAGATTTAAAGTATAAGTAGTTGATAGAATTCAATATTTTCATATATTTATTAGTACTTTCAATAAAATCTGTTATAAACAATAAAAAGGACATGCCATAAATCAAAGGCTAATTAACACAAAGGGTACAGTACAGATGGGGAGGCAAAAATGCACAGTACGGGGGCGGGGGGCACAATACTGGGATCAGGAGGGCACGGTGTCGCGGAGAGGGGGCACAGCACTCTCTTCCCTTTAACACAGGGAAGGGGGCGTAAAGAAAAACATTTTTTTTTAGCTTAAAGCAAGGAATGCATTAAGGTAAAAACATTTTTAGATTTATTATCACTTTAACCAGGATCAGGTGATTCCCAGGCTAGCTTGGTGGTTGCGTAGATGGGACTTCCCCTGGGATTTAGGTGGTGAATGTGGCAGCTCATGCTATGCTCTATGGAAAAGGGTATGTCCCTCGAAACGTCAGCTTGCAAGACTTATGCTTGGGTCATGGCAATATATATATATATTTATCTACAGCCTGACCACTCTGTCATTTGGGTATAATTTTTATCACTCTTTGTCTATGTAAAACTTTGAGTATGTACAGTATTTGGCAGTGTCATATATTTAATACATTTTACATTAGGTAATGCACAAGGCCTTTGTGCCCCCCTATTTGTGTTTTGTTGTTGCTATGTTGGAGCTAATGTCTGTATGCAGACTTTGCGGATATCAAGCAAGTTTTTATCTGCATATGCGAGCTTTGCCCATCCTAAATTTTGTTGTGGTCAGAGATTGTACCAAGGGTAGTATGCAGAGGTGCTATCTCACATGAAGCCATATACTGTGCTACCATTTTAGTTAATTGGGCTGTGTCTAATTTTGTCAGACAGAACAGAATGGGGTGGGTGCCACATAGGCTGTTCTAATGGTTGACTTATAGTAATGTAAATCGCATGCAATTCAAGAATGTTGGTCTGTATGTTTTTAGTTGGGAAGAGGTATACACAATTAGTATTTTGCAAAGGTGTTGTTATCTATTAGTTTTTCTATGAAGGTAAAGAGTAGTTTGGAAAGTCATGGGGGGAAGAGGTCCTCTTCATGAATGTTGGTACAGTAGTGTAGTGTGCAGTCCACTGCAGTTGCCAGTGCAGATTATTCTGCATCCTTGTCCACAGCTATTTCTGTCATAGCTCCAGAATCATGCATGGAGGAGTCAGCTGAATTATTTGAACACAGCATCATCCACTTGCTTATTGAGGATGCACAGACATTACTTGATTCTGATGTTGGTTCTGAGGTAGATGGATGTAGTAACCTGAGCCTACAGAGAGGGAAGAACACTAATAAACAAAAAATTGGCAGTCATGTTCCCCTAGCTGCATCGCATTGCCACGTTGGCTTCAGTGATGATGAGGATGGAGGGGATAACGATGATTAGGTTACTAATGTGACCTGGGTGCCGGATAGAGCAGAGAAGGCAAGCAAAGGGGAGAAACAACCCCAACAAGGTAGAATGTCCTCCAGAGGCAGCTATCATGTAGGAGCAGCCACCCTATTCCATCAGATTGTGGAGCTGTTATCTCCTGGCCCACTTCCCACAGCTCAGCTGTTTGGGCCTTTTTTTAGAACATGTGCAGCTGATCGCACAGTAGCAATTTTAATCCCTGCCACAAGCAGATCAAGCATGGCAAAAACGCCAGTCATTTGGGTATCACATGCTTGACAAGGCATTTAACCTCCCACCATTCAGACCATTTTCAAGAGCACCTGAAAGCTACACACAAGAGATACAGTTCTTCTCCTCCTCACTCCTCACCTTTCACGTCTTCCCCTGCTACAGTATATCTCATGACCTCTCAGTAGCCTCCACTGATGATGTTATAGCAAATCGCGTCACAGGTCTTTGCAACACATCTTCCAGCAGTACACCACCAGTTGTAGAGTGTAACGGTCACCACCGTTTATGACCTTCCATCAACTACGAGCTCATCTGACACACAGGCAAACCAGCAGGCCTCCCATTTCCCCAGAATCAAGACGAGACACTCAGCTCTGTACTTGTTTCAAATGAAGACAATTTTAATGGTTTCTTCTCAGCTTATATACAGTACAAGGCATTAAAGGAACAATCAACTCCCCACCCACACACTAAGGCTAATTACTAAACATTCCTTCATTAACAGCATTACAAACAAAACACCATCACACACTGAGTTCCCTAGGCAGACGTTCCGTCTCCGCATAGTACATTCCACACATAAACAGTATTTAGCATACATAATTAGAGGTCTGGGAGCAGACTTGGATTAACACCTGTCCGTTACAACACCTTTACACAAGGACAATGAAATGTCTTCCAGGCCCTGACTCAATTAGCATGTCACTAGTCAGGGCTAATCATAGAATGAGTCACTATTGACTGGTTGGGCCAACATCTTGCAGTATCTCAGAATCCTGCAATACGAACTATCAGTGATGTCCCATCTCATGTAATACATGAATTATGATTCACTTGCCACCCCATGCCCAAAGGGTACAGGGTGGACTCAGACCCAAGAGTTATCAGTGACGCTGACACAGGAGTATCCCCCATCCTCACAAAGTCTCTGGGTGTCCCGGGTCATTCCGTTACATAGAGCATAGCAGGTACATTTTTCTGTCCCAGCTGCTGCATCGGGAAAAACAATTTCCCTGCCACCTGCCTAATGTCTAAATTCCAGCCTGCCCAAATTGTTGGCTTTACAACTCCTGCCTTTCCATCTGGTGGAATCTGCCCTCTTCTGTTAATATGCAGAATGTGCTGTACCAAAATGGCAGGTTCCCAGTTGCTATTTGCACGTAAGGCCATTCCAGCTCTGTACCATTATGTGGAAGGTTTAGGCATCATTGGGTAAGGCAGTCAGCAGCAAGGTCCACCTTACTGGTGACATGTGGTCCAGCAAACATGGTCAGGGACAATATATTTCATTCACAGTACACTGTGTAACTCAAAAGGATGCAGAACAGGGCTCAGTGCTGGAGCTTGTTTTGCCGCCACTGTCCATACAGCTGGTGATGACGATGTGAGATCTGTCAGCTCAGCCCCCTCCACCTCATCTTCCATGCCCTTCTCTGCTGGATTGTCCTATGAACCACCAGTACCCCCAATCGCTCAAGTGGCCATTCAACAAGTCAGGCTAAAAGATGCTTTGAAGTACTTCAACTGGTCTGTCAAGGGGACAAGATTTTTTCAGCTCTGCAGGGGTAGGCACAGAAGGGATTTACGCCACAGAAGCTGGAGTCAGGAATGGTGGTGTGCAATAATGGCACTAACCTTCTGTCCGCCCTTCGACAGGGAAAGTTGGGACATGAGCCATGCCTGGGAAATGTCCTCAAATTAGTGGTGCAGCATTTCTTAAACAGGTACCCATGTTTGCAAGGTCTTCTAAAGTAGGACAAAAGAGTCCGTAGTCATTTCAGGCAGTCATACACAGCCAGTGTTTGGTTGGCTGAAATTCAGCAGAAATTCCACCTGCCTATAAACCTCTTGATTTGTGACATGCCTACCAGGTGGAACTCAACTTTGGCAATGCTGCAGCGGCTGCACATGCATCAGAGGGCTGTCAACGAATACCTGTGTGAGTATTGCACAAAGACAGGCTCAGGCAACTCTGTTTTTTCCCTCCATGCCAATGGTTGCTGATAAAGGATGCATGCAATGTACTGTCATAATTTGAGGAGGCGACAAGGATGGTGAGCCATGACAATGCATGCATCAGTGACACAATTCCTCTTTTGTTCATGCTGGAGCATACTCTGTGTGGCATTATGGGCAGGGCACTCAAGGCAGAGCAGTGGGAAGAAGAGGAGAACTTATTTTCCTCTCAAGGCCCACGTAATGCAGACACCATTCTTGCGACACCACAGAACACACAAGAGGAGAGGGAGAAGGAGGAGGAGAATTATGGCAGTTTTGGAGGCATAGAAGCAGAGGAAGACATACAGGCCCAATTTTTACACAACTGTTTTACAGGGGCATCACATTTAAAATGTTTACACCAAGGCCAATTCTTGCTTCTATCAAGAGAACATCTGGAAGGTTACAGGGTGAAGGCACCACCAACACCCAAATACCAATTTTTCCACAACTGTTTGACATGGGCATCATTTATTTATTTTTTTTACAGCTAGGCCAATTCTTGCTTTCATCAAGAGCACCTCTATAGGGTTAGCACGACCAACACCCAAAGATCAATTTTTCCATGACTGTGTGACAGGGGCATTACATTTTTTTTTTTTTACAGCAAGGCCAATTCTTGCTTTCATCAAGAGTACCTCTAGAAGGTTATGGGGTGAAGGGACCATCAACACCCAAACAACAATATTTCTGCAATTGATTGAGAGGTTCGACGAATTTCTATTTTTTTACAGCAAGGCCAATTCTTGCTTTCATCAAGAGTGCCTCTATACTAGGTTACGGTGTGAAGGCACCACCATTTATCCAATAAATCTCTATTTTTGTTCAGAGTGCACTAAATTGTGGCCTCATCATACAGACTGGCTCCCCAAACCGTTGTTTACAAAATAAAGAAAGCTTTCAGGGAAATCAATTTAAATGTAATTTATTTTTTCTTTATAAATGTCAGTTTTGATGCAGCAGGTTCTTTACACAGTGCAGATTTGACAATTTACAGGAAGACTAAGGTGACCCCCCAGACACTATATTTAACCACTTCCATACAAGGCACTTATACACCTTCCCGCCCAAAACAATTTTTAGCTTTCAGCTCTGTTGCACTTTGAATGACAATTGCGCTGTACCCAAACTACATTTTTATCATTTTGTTCCCACAAATAGAGCTTTCTTTTGGTGGTATTTGATCACCTCTGGGATTTTTATTTTCTGCAAAAAAAAATAAAAAAATTACTGAAAATTTAGAAAAAAATAAGTATTTTTTTTGTTTCAGTTATAAAACATTGTAAATAAGTATGTTTTCTCCTTCACGGATGGGCACTGATGGTACTGCACTGACGGGCACTGATAAGGCGGCACTGATGGGCACCGATGAGGTGGCACTGATGTGGTGGCATTGATGGGCACTGATGATGGGCACTAATATGCGGCACTGCTAGGCGGCGCGGATGGGCACTGATAGGCGGCACGGATGGGCACAGATAGGCGGCATGGATGGGCACGGATAGGCGACACAGATGGGCACGGATAGGCGGCATGGATGGGCACGGATAGGTGGCATGGATGGGCACTGATAGGTGGCATGGATAGGCACAGATAGGCAGCATGGATGGGCACGGATATGTGGCATGGATGGGCATAGATGGGCACTGATAGGTGGCACTAACGTACTAATGTATGTGTTGTACTAATGGATGCCAATCAGTGCCAACCAATAATGCCTGCCAATCAGTGATGCTCATTGTGGGCACTGATTGGCATCCATTGTGGGCACTGATTGGCATCCATAATTTGTGATTGTCATCCCTGGTGGTCTAGGGTGGCATACCTGTGGTGGGCATCCCTGGTGGTCTAGTGGCATCCCTGGGGGTCCAGCGTGGGCATCCTCGGGGGGGGGGCTGTGCTGATAATCGATCAGCACAAACCCCCCATCAGAGGAGCAGCCGATCGGCTCTCCTCTACTCGCATCTGACAGACGCGAGTGAGGAAAAGCCGATTACCGGCTTTTCCTGTTTACATCGTGATCAACCGTGATTGGACACAGCTGATCACGTGGTAAAGAGTCTCCATCGGGGACTCTTTACCTAGATCGGTGTTGCGGGGTGTCAGACTGACACCCTGCAACAACGATCACCGCGATTCGCGCCCCCGGAAGCGCGCAGCGGCTCAATATCCTGAGGACATCATATGATCATCGCTTTGCCGACGTCTTTTTGCATAAAGCGGGCGGCAAGTGTTTAAAGGAATTTTTCATTTATTATTGTTTCTTTATAAGCATCATTAAAATCACTTCTCCTTTAAAAACAATATTTTTTAAAAGATTTTTTGCATTGGTACATGTCTCCCACGGCAGTAGCCAGGCCCCATACCCTTTTAATGGTCAATAATTTGCATATCAGCTTTCAAAATAGGGACTTTTGATTTTTTGAGGTTTGGGTCCCATAGACATAGACTTCAATGGGGTTCGTCCCAAACTTTCAATGTTTGAAAGTTCTGTCTCAAACCGAACCGGGGGTGTTTGTCCCATCTCTTCTTGCAAGACCTGTTTCAGTCCATGAACAAGATAGTATATTGGCACTCATAACTTGACAGATCTTCAGTTGCCTGATGGTACACAAGAGCTGTCAACTTCAGGAGCGTTCTCTTTTTCTCTATTATCAAAGGGGTGTTGTCAGAGACCATCTAACCAATTAAGCGGAGTGGCCATGGAATATCACTGGGTTTATAACTTTATCATGGCCCGCCCCTACACAAAGGTTTATACTAATATTAATATCTTCCAATATGTACAGTTTGCATTCTGGAAACTGGTAGATTTTTGTTCAGCATTGAATTTTGTGTCCAGGGATACTAAACACAGGGTATCTCATATAAGCGTGTCACCCAGGACAAGCTGTCTTACCTTCTGTATACTATAGCTTAGTCATAAGATTTCCTATCCTCTGTGCCCAGTCTTGCCACACAGAGTTAATCCAGCTCTGAGCAATCCTCTTTTATTGTTCAGTGAAAATTAACAGACTTCCAGATAAAAACCTGTCTAAATAAAAAGTCCTTTCCTCTCTCCTTGCTTTGAGTGACAGGTTATTTACATATCTAGCTTCGACATGTGTATCATATGTTATGTTATGTGTATCATAATATGAGGCGATCCACAGTTTATTGTATATTACCAGGATGTGTTATGTGGGGAAGGGGTGGATTTCTCACTTTTTATACTGTGGATTACCTCATAATATGATAAACATAACATAACATATGATAAACATGTCCAAGCTAGATATGTAAATAACCTGTCACTCAAAGCAAGGAGAGAGGAAAGGACTTTTTATTTAGACAGGTTTTTATCTGGAAGTCTGTTAATTTTCACTGAACAATAAAAGAGGATTTCTCAGAGCTGGATTAACTCTGTGTGGCAAGACTGGGCACAGATGACAGGACATCGTATACTCTACATTGTGACATGGTTTACATCCACTTTAATATTAATGTGTCTTGTTTGATTTTATTAATTGTGCGTTGATTCTTTGAAATTGTGAATGAGGCAGCGGTCTCTGAAACATCACAAAAACAATGTAAACAGTGGTGCTAGAGGGATGTGTGGAAACAATTACAACTTTAAACAGAAATAAATAAAATCAATGTGTGATCCTATATGAAGGAGGGTCAGACTGCGCCTGACAATGACACTCTAGTGGATAAAATGTAATTAAAACCTCATAATAGGATTTAACAGTCCAGGAAGTCCATAATAGGTTTTCAGTCAGTACTTGGAGGCAGCACCCTTAGAGCGAAGTGGTGGACTCTGTAGGTTAAAGCAGGAACAGAGGGGCACCAAACTAAGTGCATCATTAAAATTGTTGGTTTAATAAATAAAAGCAGGTGAAGATATGCTCACGCATTCACAAACATGACTTTTTTAAACAGAGCTACTGCACCGGCTAATTGCTGTTTTGTCTACAGCGTTCTGTGAGTGTGTTCCTGATTCCTGGGTTTGACCTCTGATCTTGGCGCAGACTACTGGACTGATCATAGGCGCTCATACCTCGCCTTGTTCTTGTGGTTACTGTCTCACTATCAGTAGTCCCCAAGCCAGAGCTGCACGAGAGGCCTTTCTCTGCACGTCGGGCTCACTAACTAGGTATGTGGCTGTCAGAGGGAAGTAATAATCTGTACGATGTTTATGGTTAGCAAAAATTTACAGACATCCTGCCAGAATCTCAATTAGATCATTTCAGCTCTGATAAAAGCCTGGGTACTGGTATCTGCTGTCCCTAAGTTGAGATTACAGGCTCTTTTAAATGTGACTAAGTTAGAAGGCTATGGAGATACACTCCTAGCTTCTGCAATGTTTACTGTTCTACAAAACCGTCATGGCCGACCTATGATTCCTGAACAAGATGGCCACCAGACACAGCTTTTTGTGTGCCCATTACATGATATCATTACAGTATTAATGTGTCGTTTATTTACAGTATGTTAACTTTAATTGTTCTGATGTAAAAGTTATCTACACACTGTGGCGTTATTCATTTGGATTAAAATAAAGATCAACATGTGCTTTTTTTTGTATAACATTAAAAGTCTTTCTCCCTATCCCAGGTCAAGGGGTCTTTCTTGTATAGCAGGTAAAACCCAACAGGGGTTGTAATCATTTCCCATTCATTTCAAAACTGCTAACATGGTAAAAATGCTATGCACATAGATGGATAGAATTCTGACTAATAAACATTTCCCAAACTAAGTCCCCTTCTAGTTTCATATAACAAGTCTGATTTAACCTTTAAACAACAACGCTGTTTTTTGGCAGTTGTTGCAATAGTCAGTTTTTTTATTGATGGGAAATTTGATTAAAGCGGAGTTCCGCCCAATTTTTTATTTTTTTTTTAAGCCAGCAGCTACAAATACTGCAGCTGCTGACTTTTAAAATAAGGACACTTACCTATCCAGGGCACCCGTGATGTCGGCACCTGAAGCCAATCTGTCCCTCGCCTTGCGGCTTCACAGCCTGGTTCTCTACTGCGCATGCACGACTCACGCTGCGCTATCCCACTGGTCCCTGCTGTCTTCTGGGACCCGCGTGTCTCCCAGAAGACAGCGGGGGGACGGAGGAGGCACTGGATGTGGCGTAGATAGCTGCGGGTGGCTTGGCTATCTATCTATCAATCTATCTATCTGTCTATGTGGAAGCAAAATACCTGTATTGGACAGGTATCTGCTCCCCCTTCCCCCCTGAAAAGTGCCAAATGTGACACCGGAGGGGGGGGGGGAGATTCCGAAAAGTGGAAATTCCATTTTTGAGTGGAAATCCATTTTAAGGATTAAAATAAGTAAAAAAAACAAACAGATCAAATAAACAAAAAAAAAAAAAAGAATTTACAGGATATTAGTATATGGTATGGTTATCTCAGGTATTATACAATCCTTAATGTTGTAACTGTTATTCTTCACATTATTACTTTTCTTACGTGGTTTGGGATCCTAGGATGGGATTTGTCTTTGGAAAATTAAGAACTGATATGAATTTATAAACTAATTTACCTTGAAAAAAAATGTAAAACATGCTTGTTAGTAACATCATTTACTAATTATGTTGATAAGCACATACACACAACACATGAAAAGGGTATTTTCTGTGAGTAATATTCAGTACTGCACAGCTAGGCAATTTTCTGTTTTATTCTTACTGTCCAGGTTTTAGAGTTCAGTCTGCTGTTTGTCAAAGAGTGTTTTGCATATGGGCAAGTATTTTTCTCTGGGAATTTTCTCCTTTAACAGTGTTAATATTAAAGCCTTAGTTTAGTTTTAAGAAAAACAGAAGCAATGTTACAGTACGATCAATGTGATGTTCTCCCCAGGGCCGCTGATAAGCCAGTACAAATGGCCCTGTTGTAACAGGCCTGGCCAATCTGAACAGAGTGAAAAAAATGAAAAGTCTTTCTCCAACTCCCTCCTCATCTGCTCCTCCCTCAGCCGTTCTCAATGAGCATGCACTCTGGGCTAAACATCTCAGAGGCGGAGCCTGACTGTGGGATCCTGTAGTTTGAGTGGACGGGATGGGGGTGTGGCCGGCTTTGAGGATGATCGTTCCTGGCTTCTTCTGGTGTGCACACATGAGCTGCATTAACAATATGGTGGCAATGGATCTGAATTCTCAGGGGACTGCAGGTTAGCCCCGTCACATTAACTGCAATGTAAAGTTTAATGTCTGCTTTTTCATGTAGCACAGCTGTCCTGACTGTGAGATATTGGGTTTTAAACTGCACTGCCCAATTTCTCACAGAAGTGCTACATAAAAAAGAAATGCCATCAATGTCAGCAAACCCCACTTTTTATTACTTCTATCTAAATTTTTAGATCACTGGTTCACACCATGTATGGACCTGAATCAAACAGGAACGCACACTGCGTTCCTGTGCAATTCACGTGTGGGTCTGTGCAGTGCAATTTCAAGCTCATTCATTTTGAATGGGCTAAAATTGCAATGCACCAAAAGTACTGTATGCACTACTTTTTAAAATGCACTGCAACCAGATCACATGGTGATCCAGGGTTGGCAGGATCAGGACAAACACACTATGTTTGCGACATGCGTTTGAGGTGTCATTAACTTTTTATTGACACCTGCTGCAGATCGCAAAAGCAATGCATTTTGCATGCAAGTTGAATTGTACAGAAATCCACAGCACATTCCTTCACAATTTAGATTCAGGCATGGTGTGAACCGGGCCTTAGACATAATATTACTTCTCATTAAAAGTTTAGAATTTGTTTTTTCTTTTAAAAGTGGGCTTAGCTTTTTCATGTAGAAATGTTTGACTGTGAGAAATTGGACAGTGCAGTTTTGAACGCAGCACAGTATCATCTGCATCCTACACACAGTCATCTTATGCCTCGTACACACGGGCAAACATGTACGATGAAAACGGTCCGCCGGACCGTTTTCAGCGGAGATGCCCGCCCGGAGATTTCTGTATGATGGCTGTACACACCATCATACAGAAATGAGAGACAATCCGCGTGGACAGACAGCGCGGTGACGTGTTCGCGCCGTCGCGGCGACGTGCGCGACGCTGAAAGGTCAATGATTCCACGCATGCGTCAAAGTCATTCGACACATGCGAGGGATGGCGGCCGCTCGGACATGTACGGTAAGTCTGTACAGACGAACGAACATGTCCGACGGACAGGATTCCAGCGGGCATGTTTCTAAGCAAGTTTAGAAACATTTGCCCGCTCGAAAACGGTCTGGCGGGCAAATGTACGCTGGAATCCTGTCCGATCGGCCGTACACACGACCGAACATGTCTGCTGAAACTGGTCCGCGGACCAGTTTCAGCAGACATGTTCGGTCGTGTGTAAGGGGCCTTAGACTCTAAACACATCCCTTTAAGCCATGCCCAATAATTAAGCGTAAACGAAAAGTGGGTATACTGCGCTGCTTATAAAAGTGTGAGACCAGCTGCTAACAAAGCTAATAAAGACAAATCAGCTAGGCAAAAGTAGAAAACAAAAATGTGTAGCGCTACGGTCAAATAAATATATAGTAATATGAATAGTGATTTTTCCTGTAAACAAAAAATAAATCACATGGAAATTCATGGATGATGTGTTAGTAACACATCATCTGGTGATGATGTGTTACTAACACGAAATGCGTTGGGTCGTCTCCACTGCCGCCTCAAACCATTTTTACCATGCGATTTTAATTCAGGATACATGTGAGTGTACTTGACTATTTTAAATAAATTACATCGTTTTTCATTGGATTACACTATGTGGCTATCTTTCTTCCCTTGCCTTTTCTAAACTACCCGGCTCACTGCGGAGCTCTATGGATCAAAGGCTTTCTCGTTACATTGTTATACATGAAGTGACAGCACCTGACTTCTAACAAAGGCCCTGGATGTTTGTACCGTCTGATCCGTGTACTCTACCTAGTACCATAAGCCTATTTAGACTTGTAGTGACGTATGTCAGCTCAAGTCCATCAGCTCTGGTAAGCTTCCATTTATCCCTATTGGTGGCGGTGATCACTCACACTTGAATATATATACTTGGAGTATCATCAAGATTCGCTCCACCTTGCACGTAGTGATTTGTTTTTATGGACTTTATTGCACATATTGGACTTTTCTTTCCACTTGTTTCATTTATGAAATTCCATACAGGAATTTCCATGTGATTTATCTTTTGTTTACAGGAAAAATCACTATTCATATTACTATATATGTATTTGACCGTAGCGCTACACATTTTTGTTTTCCAATAATTAAGCGTAATTTAAACCACGTCCGTTTTTCAGCTCCATGTGGCACATATATTTAAATTAGCCAAGCCCACAATTTAGCCTTTATGTATACCTTAGCCTCTCTGTAAAGGGGTGAGACCAGGCTTGGGGCTGAAGGATGGACCAGGGGTGGGGCTGAAGGGGGTCCCGTCAGGTAAGCTGATTTATATCAGCTGCCCTGGTTCTCTTTGTGCTGCTGCCTCCTGGTTTAGGTGAAATCTTCCTCCTCTAATCCTCCACCTCCGCAACCATTATGCGTCAGGGGTTAACAGAACTGGGGGAGCTGTGGCAGGTGATTGGAAGCCCCCTACCCCTCCATTCACACCTTTGGGAGGGGTACATCCTGTTTCACTCATAGAAGCTTGAGTTGGACGGAAAGGGCAGACATAGTCAGGCACATTTGATTAGTACCTGTCACAGTAATTTCTGTGTTTTAGTTTAGGCATGAATATTAGTTAAAACCTCCAAACAGAATATCTATTCCGAAAGCAGGGTTCCTTGAGAACAAAATGGTGGTAGATCCTTTTTTCAATGTCACACAATATTAGTGCAATGGTTTATCAAGTGTAAATTCTCAGTTGGAAATAAAATAATGTTAATTTTAGTGCACAAAAAAGCAGCACATTACATATTTTTTGTATACTGTAAAAGATTAAGTTCCTTTGAGTAAATAAATATCAAGCCTCAAAATTGTGTGCACCGCGAAATAGTGACAGTGTTGGTACCCATATTTTATGTAGTCGACATTTTAAAAGCCCCTACAGGACATCGGTTTAGGGCAGGGGTGCCCAACTAGTGGCTCGGGAGCCACGTGTGGCCCGCGGAGCCCTCTAATGTGGCCCGTGACCTCCTGCTCTGGGATTGGTTTGGCAAGATCAGATCACAGATTGCCGACCCGCCATCCCAGAGTATCAGTGTTGTAAATAAAGCCGGCAGTAGAGAAAGCAAGCAGCTGCAGAGCAGACCTGCATAAGCTGATGCTTCCCATACAGCGCCAGCTCCTGTCACAATCAATACCAAATGATCTCTGCCTAGGACAGCAAGAACCAGGGAAAACTGAATGGAAGACTGTTATTAAAGGTAAGTTTATTACTGAAATCACAGTGTCTATATGGGTATATCTGTTCGGCAGTGATTACTAGGCTGCTTTTAAACTAATCCTGCACCTGCAGGTTATCTGCACTGAGCTATAGAATTCTGTTATTATCTGGGTTTGGTATTCTTTCAGAAAGTGCACTATACCATCAGGATGTGATAAAAGTCTACAGCAAAGTGCAGCTAACCTGCAGGAAAGCCACGTGTGCACGTGGCGCATCAGTGTGAAAGCAGCCTTAGGACCCAATCAGACCATCCATTCACCCCTGCTTACCTCCAATCCGATACGCTTAAAAAAGGAAAAAAAAAGAAGGGGATCTGTCCCCTTTCAACTGGGCAGATTGAATTGGAGGGCCCATAGAGTAGCGTGGGCTATGTCTGGATCCGTTCTGCATATGCAGCATTGACACAGACCTGTCTTCCGCCCATTCCACTTATTTTGGCCCGCAAACAGTTACTAAGTCGCTTTAATGGCCCTCGTTCTTCAAATGGGTTTAGGGTCAACCATGAATAATGGCTTTAGAAATATTGCTCTTACCCTTGGGTATTTAGTGATATGGAACATGTGTAGCACAATATATTTTGTATGTAGACACCCCTGATATGTGCATTTACATACCTACAGTATGTACCTATGTTCATGAATATAGAGCAGGGTGGGCTCCTTTATTGGGAGGGGGAGCGGGTTTGGGGCTTGGCTGTTAATTTGTTATGCTTTTTTTTCACTTATTCCACCCCCCCAATGCAACTGGTGTATCACACATGTTGTGGCAGTAAAAAGGTAGGGATCAGAGCAATTTTTACATTACCAGTATGAGCATGTTTATTTTCCAAAAACTTGTTTTTGTTAACCAAGAAAGCCACACTATTTCTCCTTTGTTTTTCTGACTGAAGTTTCCTAGATTCCTATTCCTGATCCCTAATGCTGGGTACTGACGAGCAAACATGTACGATGAAACCGGTCCGTCGGACCGTTTTCACCGTACATGTCTGCCCGGGGATTTCTGTATGGTGGCTGTACTCACCATCATACAGAAATCCGCACGTAAACAATACGCGGGGCGTGTCCGCGCCGTCGCTGCGACGATGACGCGGCGACGTGGGCGGGCCTGCCAGTTAAATGCTTCCACGCATGCGTCAAAGTCATTCGACGCATGCGAGGGATGGCGGGCGCTCGGACATGTACGGTAGGTCTGTACAGACGACCGAACATGTCCGAGGGGACAGGATTCCAGCGGGCTGTTTTAAAGCCCAGAAATATTTGCCCGCTGGGAAAAGGCCCGGCGGGCAAATGTTTGCTGGAATCCTGCCCGCTCGGGCCTACACACGACCGAACATGTATGCTGTTTCAGCAGACATGTTCGGTCGTCTGTACGGGGCCTAATGTTAATATTTAACCACTTGAAGACCAGACTGTTTCACCCCCTTTTAGTCCAGATCATTTTTAAGTTTTCAGCACTGTCAGTTTGAATTACAATTACTAAGTCATGCAACACTGTACCTAAATACATTTTATATTTATTTTTTTGAGACAAATAGAGCTTTTTTTTTTTTGGTATTAAATCACCACTGTGTTTTATTTTTTACTATATAATAAAAAAAATACAAAAAAAATAAATACATTTTGCATAGTTCTATTATAAAACTTTGCAAATAAATTACCTTTCTTCTTAAATTTGATAGCATTTTTATAGCACTGATTGATGTAGAAATGTCAATGGTCCCAAAACAGTGCCAAAAGTCTCCTATCTGTCCACCGCAATGTTGCAGTCCTGCTAAAAATTGCAGATCACCGGCATTACTAGTAAAAAAAAATAATAATAAAAATGCCATAAATCTATCCCCAATTTTTTAGACGCTATAACTTTTTGGAGAAACCAATCAATATTCGCTTATTGTGATTTTTTTACCCATAATATGTAGAAGAATACATATTGGCCTAAACTGATAAAGAATTGATAAAAAAAAAAAATGGGATATTTATCATAGCAAAAAGTAAAAAATATCATTTTTTTTTTTTAAATTGGCGCTTTTTTTGCTTATAGCGCAAAAAATAAAACCACAGAGGTGATCAAATACAACTAAAAGAAAGCTCTATTTGTGGGAAAAAAAAGGATGTCAGTTTTGTTTTGGTACAGCGTCGCACGACCGCGCAATTGTCAGTTAAAGAGACGCAGTGCCATATTGCAAAAAATGGCCTGGTCATTACGGGGGAAAAAATTTTGGTCTGTAAGTGGTTAAGCAAACAGTAAGGCTTATGAAAAAAACAAACAAAAAAATGTTGTGGGGTGACTAGGGTCCCTCCCAAAATTAATTTAAATGTCATTGTTAAAGTTCAATGTTAGTTTACATATGCTTCACCCCTAAACTTAACCCCCTCAACCCCTTAACTTATAACTTAACACTTAAAAAAATATTTATGCCGCCGTAGCGTATCTTCTTTACGCTACGCCGACGCAGCGCAGAGAGGCAAGCACCGAATTCACAAAGTACTTGCCACCAAATCTGCGCTGGGTTTCTTAGGCGTAAGTCATCGTAAGTGGAAGTGGGTGTGAGCCATGCAAATGAGGCGTGACCCCATGCAAATGATGGGCCAAGCGCCATAAAGATACGAATAACGAACGGCGCATGCACCGTCCCGTGGACGCATTCAGTGCGCATGTGTAGAATCACGTCGGAACTACTCCCTAAGATACGACGGATCACTGCCTACGACGTGAACGTAACCTACGCCTAGTCATATTCACGTACAACTTAAACGACAAAAGATACGACGGCTTGTGTTCCCTGGTCCATACATTTGCATGGGTTGCGCCTCATATATGGGGAATAACTTTACGCCGGACGTACGACTTACGCAAACCGCGTAAATATGCCCCCACGATACGACGGCGTAGGCAAGTTACGTTGGTCGTAGAAAGCCTATTTTTAGGCGTATCTTAGTATGTGGGTCGGCGCATAGATACGACGGCGCACATTTGTACTTACGTTGGCGTATCTTGAGATACGTCGGCGCAAGTGCTTTGTGAATACGGGCCATACTCTCTGTAAAAAGGTACTACAGCGCTATTACTAAAACCATATAAAATACTAAAGATAAGCTGCAGACACGTGAGGTGCACAAAACCAAAGTGAATAAATAAGAAAATATTGTGTTGCGCTGATAATCAAGTAAAAAATTGCATACATATATATATATATATATATATATACCATATACATAAATAAGAACCCCCTGCACCTCAAATCAGGGAGGTATATGTGCAAAAGATAAACAAAAACCACTCAAAAACTATAATGTGAAAAAATTCAAATAGAACCAGCAAAAATAGTTCATGGAAAAAACACAGTTCAGTACATAGGCTAATAGGAGACAGGTGTGAGATCCACAATCCTCTGGTGTGCAGCTGTCATTATAGCAAACCTTTCCCTTCTGGACTCCCCGATTAACACAGGATATCAGCCGCTCATAAGGAGAAAAGAAAGATATATGGTGCAAATAACGTAATAAAATGGGAAATGAACCCTGCAATACAATGATTGCACTCACGGAACCTCGATGGTAAAAAGGCTCAACTGCAATCAGTCATTGAACGCCGCTCAGTGCTACGATCTCCTCAGAAGGACGGATTCGACCGTCGATCGCGTCACCCGGCTTCTCCCCCGCGCGTATCGTCAATAGCCACTTGACTTATTCATGGGTTGCCATACTCTCTGCTCCCCCCCTTCTCCCTCCAACCTAAAGCAACGCACCTCTCAGATCCCTAATTAATACTTCCCTGTATCTCCCAGCTGCAGACCACTATCCTCAAAAAAGAAGGAACAAAGCTTAGGAGTAGGGATGAGCCAACAGTTCACAGCAAACTTTTGGCCAAGAGCTGAAAGAGCTGAAAATCATATATATAGAACCAGCATTTCTACTCCTTTTCTACTGCTTCTATATATGATGGCATTCATCTGTCACTGGCTGTTAGGGAAGCACCCACTGCATCCCTAGGAACCATTGATGTCACCAAGAATCTCTGTTCATCGAACCAAAGTAGCGGGGCAGTGGTGACATTATATCCCAAATATGGGCCATATTTTGTCGGTGATGTCACCACTATTCTTGCTCCTTCCCTTTTATAGATAGATACAGCTTGGGCAGCTGTCTTTCAGCTATGAGTACTGTTGGCATCAGCCATGTATGCCAGGTTGACAGGTATTTTTTGTGGTGAGTCTACATGCCGTGGGGCATCATGAATGACAATGGATTTACAATGAGGGACATATATTGAGGTACCTCCTTATCCATACCACATTCCAAGACTAAGTGGATTTACATTGTGGCACTTCTTTTTTTTATTAACCACTTGCCAACCGTGCTATAGCTGAAAGACAGCTACAGCTACAGCGCGGTCATCCAGTCTGGAAAGGGTGTCTATTGACGTCCTCTCAGAACCCCCGCCCGCATGCTCTGTGATCGCTGTGTCCTTTAAAAGCTGATCACAGATCAAGGTGAAGGGTCAATCACAGCGACCCTTTACCATGTGATCAGCTGTGTCCAATCACAGCTGATCCCATGTAAACAAATGCCAGTTCGGCATGTCCTTTCCTCAGTGCTGTCGCTGTGTGAGGAAATAAAAAGACAAACCTGGATATCCTGTGACAGCACACATTTACACTAATAATCAGTGCCCAGATTATCAGGGCAGCCCCATCAGTGCCAATTAGTGTCCATCAATTCAGCATATCACTGCCCAATAGTGCAGCATATCAGTGCCACCTATCAGTGCCCATCAGTGCAGCCTCATTAGTGCCTTCTTATAAGCGCCCATCAATGACCATCAGTGAAGCTTATCAGTGCCCATCAGTGCCGCATTATCAGTGCCCATCAGTGCAGCCTCATCAATGTCCACCAGGGCCCATCAGTGCAGCCTATCAGTGCCTATTGGTGCAGCCTCATCAGCAGACATCAGTGAAGAAGAAAAATTACTTATTTAGAGAATGAATCAAATAAAAAAAAAATATTTTCAAAATTTACATTTGTTTAGCAAAAAATAAAAAACCCAGTGGGGATTAAATACCACCAAAAGAAAGCTCATATGGGTACAGTGCGCAATTGTCATTCAAAGTGCAATAGAATTGGAAGCTGAAAATTGACCTGGGCAGAAAGCGGGTAAAAGTGCGCTGTAGGCAAATGGTTAAAGGAAATGTCAAAAACTGTGTGTATTTATTATTCATCCATCAGATCTTTTTTTTATTTTTATATGCAAACATTAACCACACGTCCCTGGACGTCCTGTTGTTGTCAGCGGGGAAACAACGTGCCCGGCGCATCGCTCGGGAGCCGATGCGTGTGCCTGGCGGCCGTGATGTCCGCCAGACACCCGCGATCGTCGGTGACACAGCAGGGACGTGGAGCTCTGTGTGTAATCACAGATCTCCAGGTCCTGTCAGGGAGAGAGGAGACCGATCTGTGTCTCTTGTACATAGGGACACAGCATCGGTCACCTCCCCCAGTCAGTCCCCTCCCCCCACACAGTAAGAACACACCCAGGGAATACATTTAACCCCTTCCTCACCCCCTAGTGTTAACCCCTTCACTGCCAGTCACATTTATACAGTAATTAGTGCATTTTTATAGCACTGATCGCTGTATAAATGTGAATGGTCCCAAAATTGTGTCAAAAGTGTCCGATACGTCTGCTGCAATATCGCAGGCCTGACAAAAAATCGCAAATCGCCGCCATTACTAGTAAAAAAAAAAAAAAAAACATAAATCTATGCTCTATTTTGTAGGCGCTATAACTTTTGCGCAAACCAATCAATATACGCTTATTGCGTTTTTTTTTAACAAAAATATGTAGAAGAATATGTATCGGCCTAAACCGAGGGAAATTTCGTTTTTTAATTGGGATATTATTTTAACAAAAAGTAAAAAATATTGTGTTTTTTTTCAAAATGTTCTGTTTTTTTATGTTTATAGCGCAAAAAATAAAAATCGCAGAAGTGATCAAATACCACCAAAAGAAAGCTCTATTTGTGGGAAAAAAATTATAAAAATATAATTTGGGTACAGTGTTGTATGACCGCGCAATTGTCATTCAAAATGCGTCAGCGCTGAAAGCTGAAAATTGGTCTGGCACGAAGGGGGTTTAAGTGCCCAGTAATGAAGTGGTTAAAACAATACAAACAAATTGTTTAAACAGAATCACATTAAACCAAACACAACCCCCCCCCCAAAAAAAACACAGTCTGTCTGCGGGCAACAAAAAGTGCACGCCTTATTGTGTTACCAATAGGAGAGGTATAAGTAGACGTGTCACAGTAGCCCAGTAGACATATAAGTGGTTCAACCAAAATGTTAATATCCAATAGTCCATTTAAAGTACCAATCACCTCTGCCCAGTATCTTTGGAGTTTTGGGCACCTCCACAAAGGGTGTTTTAGCGTACCTATGTTACCACATCTAGCACAGGCTGGCTCAGATCTAAGTCCAATTGCATACAGAAATAAAGTAAGAAGTATTCAATTTTTATTAATAAAAAGAATTATAAAAACAGGATATCCAAATACATCATAAAAGGTGCATGGTAACAATCCATGTATATCACCAACATACATGTCCCCTGCTAGGGAGGATCAAGATATGGTGGATTCCCACGAATATCATTGTTCTCAACATGTTTTGCAGAATTCTACCGCTTCATCAGGTGAATATCTGTAATCAATCATTGGGATAGTAAACACCAAATATCACAATATATGAGGAGTTATTGAACAATCAATAAGGTAGAATGGGGGAAAAAGGGAGATCAATGTCACTTACCAGGGACCCAAACCTAACCAGAGCCAGAGCATCACCAGAGTTCCCCCACGGCGGCTAAGGGGGATGTGCAAAAATGGACGGATGTCCATATTAAATAATGACAGTGTATGAGTGGACAATAAATAATGACAGTGTGTGAGTGGACAATAAATAATGACAGTGTATGAGTGGACAATGATCAACCATAAGAGGACAATTGGAAAGGACAGGGAAGGAAAGGGAGAGGGGGGAGAGAGGAAAGGAAACAAGGGAAAAATAGGACAGGGGAGGGAAAAGGGAGGAGAAAGGAAAGGAGGAGTTAGGGATTGGAAAAAAAGGAAAAAAATCCAATTCCCTAACCATTCTTTTACTTTCCCCTCCCTTTTGCCTCCTCTGTCCTATTTTTCCCTTGTTTCCTCTTCTCTCTTTTCTTCCTACCCTTGTCCTCTTATGGTTAAACATTGTCCACTCCTACAACCCCATTGTTTTCTGTTTTTGTATAGGTTTGCCCATGACATCAATACCAGACCGGATAGAAGGTAGGAGACACGGGCCTCTGGGTAGTGTATACTTACCTTTTTTTCAAAGGTAAGTATACTACATCTGCTTTTTCTGGGAATTTGCATTTTCATTTGTTTAGAGAACTGACATGGCTTCTTAAAGCGTAGTTTAGATTTGTGGCATTCATACCTCTGGCTTATATACAGTAGTCTATCAAAGTACCACTTAGATTGTTAGGAATAAAGGGCCAGATCCACAAAAGGGATACGCAGGCGTATCTGCTGATACGCCGTCGTATCCCTGTTTCTATCTATGTGGCTGATTCATAGAATCAGTTACGCATAGATATTCCTAAGATCCGGCAGGTGTAATAGTTTTACACTGTCGGATCTTAGGATGCAGTACCGCGGCCGCCTCTGGGGGCATTTCTCGTTGAAATTCCGCGTCGGGTATGCAAATTAGCACTTACGGAGATCCACGAAGGTTTTTCCCTTCGTTAATTCTCCGTAAGTGTTAGTTTGCCGTCGCAACATTAGGGCTGCTTTTACAAAGTGTAAACTTAGTACACCATGTAAAAGTATACCCTTCTTTCCCGCGTCGCTGTCAAATTTTTTTTTTTTTTTTTAAATTTCCCGCCGCATCTCTTTTTTACCCGTCGCGATTCACAAAACTCGGCGCAATGTAACGTAACGCAAAGCACACCGGGAAAATAGCGTCGGGAGCATGCGCAGTACGTCCAGCGCGGGAGCGTGCCTAATTTAAATGGGACTCGCCCCATTAGATTGGGCCCGCCTTGCGCCGGACAGATTTAAGTTACACAGCTGCAAATTTCTAGGTAAGTGCTTTGTGGATCGGGCACTTAGGTAGAAATTTTGCGGCAGTGTAACTTAAATCGGAACATTTAAGTTAAGCCCGCTGGTTGTGGATCTGGCCCAAAGTTCTTGTCCTCTAGTACTGTCTTAGCTGCGTGAAGATGATGGCTGCCTGAACTTGTCAATAAATCACTTCTTTATTGCTCTGCTTACCAGACTACAAAATACAACAAGAGGGGTCGTAGTCAATGGAAGAAAGGGACAACATTAAACTGAAATGTCTATGTAACTGTCAAGTGCACTAGATGATGTCCAAAGTAAATTTTCTACAGTAACAGAACTAACATTCTCATTGTATTTTTAAACATTTACAATATTTTTTTTATTCATACAATTCTAAGTAAACGTTTTGTAAACAAGCAGACTTTATTAGTCAATTACAGAAACCCAGGAGTATTTTCACACCAAAAGCCCAGAAGCTCTGTTAATATCTCACAAGCCACACTTAATTATTAAATAGCTAAATAGTTTCATTTCTCTGGTGCTTTCTTAATCTGTTGACATAGAAAAGCTGTTTCAAGAAATCCTATATATTGCATAAGCAGCAAGTAGAAATACATAAGGAAGACATACTGTAACTCATTGAACTATATTTTTTTCAAAATGTCATTATTATCTTGGGTAGGTATGAACCAAGATTTGAAAAAAAACTATTTTTTTCCTATTTCTAGTCCTGGTTCCCTCCTTCCTTGCCCTGTTTTTCTGTGTTCCCCATTGTGTATTTGTGTTCCCCATTTTGTATTTATTGTATATTGTTAGTTGCTAAAAAGGCTTTGTGTTACCTAGTTAGGTTGTTTATTAGGATTTTTTGTCAGTTGGTTCTCTTGCATTTTCAGGTTTGCTGTATATTTTGTTTTTGTTTTACTGCAAATAAATCTTGCTTAAGTCATATATAGTCTGGTCTCAATCTGGTCACAGATCTGGTCTTCCCTGCTGCTGAATGCCTGAAGTTAGTAACCCTGACCCTATTTCAATTTAATCCATCAGACATACTGAAGACCATCAGTGAATCATCATGCTGAATAGGAGAAATGAATATTTTAAAAGAAAAGTTAACTATATTCTATCTATGTACTAGAAATATGCATTGATTGTTCTAATCTATTTTTTTGGATCTAAAGTGAATGTCAGGGTGAGCATAATGAACACAAATCAGACATTGTTCAAAGATTTCTCCATTCTTCCACTAACAGACCAACCTAATTTAAAAGGTGTTCTGTTTTGCACAATACTTTTAATCTACGCACTTGCTCTGTTTGGAAATGTTGCAATCATTTTGGTCTCAAAGTTGGACACAAGCCTTCATATGCCAATGTACTTTTTCTTGAGGAATTTATCCTTTCTGGACATCTGCTATACTTCTACCACAATGCCAAAAATGTTGCAATTGCTCTTAGCAGAGAAAAGATCAATTTCATTCCTTGGGTGTGTAGTTCAAATGTACACATTTATTGCCCTAGTAGGAACTGAGTGTGTTCTCCTTGCAGTAATGTCCTATGACCGTTTTCTAGCTATATGTATCCCTTTGAGATATTCATCTTGTATGACTCACAAAGACTGCATTGCCCTTTCAGCTGTGTCTTGGGTGAGTGGATTGTTGAATTCAGTAGTTCATACTGTGTTCACCTTTCGGCTACATTTTTGTACTTCCAACAAAATCAATTATTTTTATTGTGATATACCTCCAATTCTTTCCATTTCATGTGATAATACTTCAGTTAATGAAAAGCTCCTTTTGTCTATTGGGGTATTTATAGGCTGGACACCATTCTTTTGCATCCTTGTGTCTTACATATATATCATTGTAACTATAATCAAGATGAAGTCCACTGAGGGAAGACAAAAGGCATTTTCTACATGTGGTTCTCACCTAACAGTGGTGATGATATTCTTTGGTAGTGTAATCTTTAGTTATGTGAGACCAATTTCTACATACTCTATGGCCAAAGACAGATTGATTTCAGTTCTTTATAGTGTTGTTTCACCAATGTTAAACCCTATTATATACACAATGAAAAATCAAGATGTTAAAAAAGCTTTTGATAGGCAGTTCATTCAAAGACTATGATTTTCTTAAGACACTTTTACTTAAAAAAAAAAATCTTTACGTAAAAATGTGTCTGGTTTAGGTTTCAGCCATAGCATTGCAATAAATTACACTACATAACAGAACGGTTTGTCAAAAGATACCGATCCAAACCAACAGACTTTATAGGCTCAGTGAAGCAGATACGTGGAGCTTCCACTTTTGGGTGGAAATCCACTTTAATGTCTCTCTGAAAAACAGTACTTGTAAAAGAAAAGTAGCAGAAGAAGTTATCAAGGGGGGTGTAATGGCGCTTGCTGGTAATAAATAAAATAAATATTTAAATAGATAAAGCGTGATTCCAAATCCTGTGAGTCATAGAAAATGTGTTCCACTCCAATTGCTACCCGCCCAACATCAACAGAATGATGTGGAGGGTGAAACGAGTGTAAATTATATAATAATTGGCTAGGGTGATAAATAACCATCCAGAGCCCACTGCTGGTGCACTAACTAAAGGAACATAGAATATCTGAAATAAACTCCATGCAAAAAAAATCATGAAATATATAATAGTGAATGTGTTAAACCAATATAGGATCCAGTGTAAATGAAAACTAGCAAAAATATTTATAAAGAATATAATATTTCCCAAGCAAACAACTATGTGCAGATATTCCCAATAAAGTGCAGTGATGCGAATGCTATAATAAAACAAACTTCATGCATTTAAAATGTGAACGTTTTCTCAGAAGGAATGTCCTTATTATTAAGTGAAACTGTCCATTGACATGCAGAAAAACAAGTGAATAATTGTAGTAAAAGTCCATAAACTTCCAACGTGTATAGTGACACCAAATGATCCACTGCAAACACTGCCAGGTGTTCCACTCAGGGTGACCCTGCTCTACCCCGCCTCTCACCTCTATTGGCTTAGGTAAAAGCCTTCCAATGTACCGCAGCAGCAGCTCACACTCTGGCTTTCACAGCCCCTTGAAAGTAATCCAGGCAGGAAAGTTAGAAAGACAACAGCATGCAGATATAGTCCTCCATCCTCGGCCGCGAGCAGGGATGACGTCACCGGCGGCTCTCCTCCTTTCCTCACACGTATCGTGGCTGTACACGCCACTTAATCATAGGATAGTAAGTAAGATAGTAAGTAGAAGAAGTAGCACTAGAAATACCTAAAACAGCTATTAATTAGGGAATGTGGCAACTGCCCGCACAAGTCTAAATGAGAAAGAAGCAAAATAAAAGTCAAATATATATACAAGTTAATATTTGAGTCACAGAAAAGTCAAGGACCATTTCCCTAAAGAAAAAGACTTCTAAAGCATGTTTTTTCCTAACTATTGTACTCGGTTCAACCATATTCATATTAGTTAATATCTTGACAATGCTGCCTTCTCTCTTCCTTTGAAACCATAGAATCTTTCAGAGTCCTGTTTTCAAAACAGTTTTCTGATATAAGAATTTTAGTGTGTTGGCCTGATTTAACTGTTTATAGTGTCAGGGATGGGCTCAGCCTTCCCCTCTCAGTGCTCAGCTGTGTCAGTTAATTGTCAGCACTCATCGTTCCTCAGTGCCTCACCTGGTAATCAACCAGCCTCTTCTGGCTATTTGAACTGCCTGGTTTATATCTCCCATGCCTTTGCCTTGGTCAACATATCTGAAGATTCTCTGCTGTGTTCCTGTTAAAGGTTTGCCTGGCTGACATCCCTTCTGGTTCCTCATTCTGTTTACTGTCTCCATCTATGCTGATCTCTGGCTTCCTGGTTTACTGGCTTGTACTTACTACCCGCTTTGATTACTGAACCTTGGCTATGTTTTGATTACGTTTACTATTTGCACCATTGTTACCACTATATTAAAAGGTGTGATTTTTTTACTTCATTTTCTGTCTCCGTCTGATTCATGGATTCTGACATACCCTGTATAGGTGTTGCAGATATTCATGTTTTTGTTATAGATAATAATTGATCACTTGTATCACCAGCAGTAGCCATAGGCTGCCAGGAAGTTTAGTTTAAAGAATCTATACACCCCCTACACACACACACACACACACACACCTAAAAAGCTGAAACTTGGCTCCTTTTCAATCCTTGTTGTCCTTGGAATTGCCCCACTAGTGACATCTAAGAGACTACAGGTGATCAAAAGCCAGACAAGCAGAAAGAGTACTAAACTGAATGGCAGTGTCATAGTCAAGGTAAAGTCAGAGGTAAGACCAAGTCATTGAGAGAAGTCGTAGAGAAAAAATGCAGATGTCAGAGACTAGATTCCAGAGAAACAGAACAGCATCTTTGAAGGGTAATTTCCTAATTCCCTGTACAAACAAGGGTGGTTATAAAAATTGTTGATGTTCTAAACACTGACATTTAAAAGGACATATTAAACCCCATTACATTAATTAAATACAATAAAGCCTGTCTTTAAAAATGTGTCATATTGATATATCTATGACATTCTTCAGGCTTTACTTATCTTTTTATATTATTATTATTCTTTATTTATACAAAAGAGCTGAGAGTCCATTAAACCATCAATATTCCACAAAATACATACAAAATCTCTTATAATACTGATACATTTTAGGATAGCTTAATACTCCACAACTAAATACATATATTCCAGCCTCAATAAAGCTCCTTCTTGCCTTCATATTTAAAAAAGGAACTACCGCTAATGCATCAAGATTTACCCAAATGTACTCTTCAATTCCCCTTTTTTAATTTTTGTTTTTATTTATTTTTTAAATGGGAAGGGAGAGAAAAAATGGGAGAAAAAACAAACAAACAAACAAGGACAAGTCCCAGAGGAGGTGGATTACTTACGTGTATTGCTGGAAACGAAGATGGGGGGACCTCACTCCACCAAAAAACTCTCTAGTAGCCTCTTCTGAATATATAAACAGAGTGGAAAGCACTAGGTCCTCCATGGCACCGATACTTCGGACCTTATTAAGCCACATAGCGATGGAAGGAGGTTTAGAATCCCTCCAACACAGGATAATACAGGCTTTGGCGGCATTAACCAAGTGACAAAGTACAGATTTTTTTAATATCTGAAGCAGGATTTGTGAACAGTGGTGCAAGAAAAAAGCAGGATCCTCTGGTGTTGGGAGATCTGTAAGTTTTTGAGAAATACTCTGTACCAATACTGTCTAATCTTTGGGCAAGACCAGAAGATATGAAGTAAAGTCCCCTGTTCCTCTCTACATCGCCAACAGTGGACCAGTGGAATTGACGCGGTATAGTACCAACGCGTAATTTATAATTAGATTCCTGAATTTGCGCACAAATAGATAAGTTCAACGAAATATGAATAATATTCTGACGCTGAGGTGGTGTAAAGGTATTACTGAGATCTCTTTCCCATTTACTATGACCCCGGCATCAAAAA
The DNA here is from genome assembly GCF_905171775.1 of Rana temporaria. Lineage (NCBI taxonomy): Eukaryota > Metazoa > Chordata > Amphibia > Anura > Ranidae > Rana > Rana temporaria. The sequence goes on from NC_053489.1 coordinate 245,550,770, forward strand.
GTCATCCGAGGGAGCAATTAACAAGGCATACATTTTAGAAATAGTATGAAAAAAAGGTTCCTTTTCATCACAGTACAATTCAAATGTAGGCATCAGTGTTGCGAACCTACCAAATGTACTGGCACGACACCCGAAATGTACTGGCACAGCCACGTTTTTACTGGCATTTCACAAAAGTTACTAAATTACATTTTTAGGTGCAAATTTCAGAATTTAGGCTACAAACAAGTACGTTGGGCAAATAGCAATGTGATTTAAGGTAGATATTAAGGTAAAAATACATTTGTTTTTATTTTCGATATATTAAGGGCAAATTATTTAGTCACATCACCCCCTGACTTCATCCCCCTCTGCCACCAACACCCCCTGCCCTCACCCCCCTCTGCAATGCCACAATCTCCCCCTGACTCCAATCTACCCCTGACTCCAATCTACCCCTGACTCCAATCACCCCCTGCCTCCAATCTCCCTCTGCCTCCAATGTCTCCCAGGCCCCCTGCCTCCAATCACCCCCTGCCTCCATCGTCCCCTGCCTCCATCCCCCTTTGCAGTGCCACCAACAACCCCTGTCTCCATCCCCCACCCTCTGCGGTGCCACCAACACCCCCTGCCTCCAATCACCCCCTGCCACTAACACCCCCTGTCTCCAACTCCCCCAGGCCCCCATCCCCCTCTGTGGTGCCACCAACAACCCCTGTCTCCATCCCCCACCCTTGGCGGTGCCACTAACACCCCCTGCCTCCAATCTCCCCCTGCCTCCATATCCCTCTGTGGTGCCACCGCAGCCACCATCACCCCCTGCCTCCAATCACCCCCTGCCTCCAATCTCCATGAGCAGTTCCAAGCCGAATCGATCTTGGCTATTTTTACTTGCACATTCCCGCAACCACAGACATTTACGAACGGGGGGAAAAAGTGCCCGTTTTTACAGACTGTCCGTAAAAATACGGACGGTTGGCAACACTGGTAGGCATAGACCAAATTTGGTACAATCATTTCATTTTCATTCCAGCTGTTTTGATTCAACATCTGCATGGATTGAACATTAGTTGGCTGTGCTATTTGTATTTTTATTGCACTTTGGGCACAGTTATTATATATTTATTTTTTTCTCAGCATTTGAACTGATATTTATACTATGCAGGTATAATGTGAATTTATTTGTTAGATTTGAATTGGGCTTCTAATGCTACAGCAGTGGTGTGTTATACACATTTTTAGATATAGTTGTATGGTGTGGGTCCCATATATAAACTTTATTTACATCAGCACTACTACACAACGCCTGTACAATAGACATTTTGAGCACAAAAGTAATGTCAGCAAACTTCTTTTTTTGATATTGTGTATAGATGTGTTGAGAATAAATATATACCTTTCTGTCAAGTTCTGTCCCTGCCAATCTATTCAACCTCATCCACCATCATGCCAAGATCAAGATACCTTATGATTATGCGTTTCCTCCATTACAATGACAACACCCAGTGCCCTCCCCGAATGACCCATCATATGCCAAATTATTGAAAATTTGGCCATTTCTCTGAGAAATTCCCCCAGTTACCTGAAGGCCCACCAGAAAGCATTCACTCGGATTCAGTGAGCAGACTCCATGAGAAACTCCCCCACCATGAAGCAGGCAGAAAACATCAGAAGAAATGCTGGGTGTGCTCCAGAGGACGATTTAGAAGAGACACCTTATATTATAGTCTCCAAGGTCCTTCCGAATAAGGCCTCTGTATAGGTGAATGTTTCCACCATTACCATACTTCTCTACATTATTAGTAGTGTTGCTCACGAATATGTCATATTCGAGTATTCGCGAATATCTCGAATTTCGCGGTCAAAATTCGCTATTCCGAATATTCGTATTTTTTCAAATTTATTTTTAAAACAGATCACATCCTAGTGATCTCCATCAACGTCTAAAAGCATTGCTGGTATGATTAGAGACCCTGGGCCGAGTAGCTAAGCTGAGGCGATCCTTTTATGTTGCCGAATATTCGCAATCGTGAATATTCGTATTACGAATATTCGCGAATACTTTCTCCGCCCTTCTTTTGCATCAGAGCCAATCAGAGTTCTCCTACCACAGTTGTCAGAGGTTAGCAACCTCCATAGCAACCAATAGGAACCTGCCTGCACGACCAGTATATAAGATCACTCCCAGCAGTATTTCAGTGCAGATTCACAAGGTGGCTAGAGAGAGTGGAGTGTTTCTGTGCGTTTTTCCAGTGTATCACATCTTCAAAGAATTTTCCATCTTTTGTCCCGTGTCATCATTTGCATTTCACCTCTTTAATGAGAATAATAACTGTTTAACATAAAGACATTTAGGCCTTGTACTCATGACCGGATCTGTCCGCTGTAAACTGTCTGACGGACAGTTTCCGGCGAACAAAGCTGATTTGTCTTTTGGTCCGCTGGCTTGTACACACCAGCGGACCAAATTCCCGTCGTACCGGAACGCGTGCACGTAAACCACGTACGACGTCAATATAAAGGGGAAGACCAAAGTCAATGGCGCCGCCCTCTGTTCCTCTTTTGCTAGTTACGGGTTTGCTCGTGTTAGTGAAGGTTTGGTTAGAGCTGATTCACGCTTTTCGGTCTCCACGCTTTTCCAGGTTGTATTCACGGGTTCAGTGCGTGTGCTTGCGGGATCGTAGTTGTCATTCGGCTATAGGCTTGCAGGTTGTTTCTGCTTTTGCAGTTGCGTCCTGTACGCTCGTATCTGTTTGTCACGCATTCTTCGCAGGTAGTGCTGGATTTGCGAGTGCTTTCTGTTGGAGTGTGTTCTTGACTGACCAGCCGGCCGGTTTGAAGCCATGACGGAGCAGCAGCGTCAATTTTCGCGAGTTGGTGCTGTTTATGGGATGGCTGCTGGATATGTTCATCATTCCAGTACTTTGGCCAGAAACAGGGGGCGGAGGCGTTTCTGGACCAAGAATTGGTTGCGCCAGCGTGACCAGTTCTCACATATGCCTCTGCTTAGGGAACTCCAGGAGAATAATCCTAATGACTATAGGAACTTTCTCCGCATGACGGACCCCGTATTCAACCGTCTGCTGGATCTTCTGTCCCCCTATATCACGAGGCAGGACACTGTGATGCGCCAAGAAATCACGGCCGAGCAGAGGCTTATTGCCACGTTGCGGTACCTGGCGACTGGGAGGAGCCTGCAGGACCTCAAGTTCTCGACAGGCATCTCTCTGCAGGCGCTTGGGGTCATCATACCGGATACATGTGTGCTGCCATCATCAAAGTTCTGCAGGAGGAGTATATTAAGGTACGTTTCCTCATTTTAACCTCACAATCTGTCTTTAATAATGTGGGCAACTAACTATTTATTTTATTTCCCAGATATGCTGTGTGTTTAACTAACGTTCCCTTTTCTCCCTATGCATGTTGATATAAGCTTTCCATGTTTTATTCTTGGCCTACCTGCATATTTGTCCCTTACCCAATATTAACCTGTCCAGCATGCTATCCTAGGGACAAACCCACCTTGCCAAATTTGAAAACAGGACTTTTTGGTTTTTCTGTTCCAACCCCCCCCCCCTTAAAACTTTTTTAGTCCCCATCAGAGGGCTGTGGAGTCTCTTAATTAAGTGGCCCTATATATTTCATTACCCAAATTCTCCCTGCACATTTTTGAAATGCAATTTTAATACTGTGAAGTAGCACAAGGATGCTTGTAGGATTATGTTTTCAATGTTTATGTGCCAAAGTACTAAATCTCTTTATTTGTTTGTCTCCACAGCTACCCTCCACACCACAGGAATGGCAGTCTGTGGCTTCCCAATTTGCCCAGCGGTGGGATTTCCCGAACTGCGGTGGAGCAATAGATGGGAAACACGTCCGCATAGTGCCCCCACCCCACTCGGGGTCCTACTATTATAACTACAAGGGTTATCATAGTATTGTGTTGATGGCGGTGGTGTCGGCACAGTATGAGTTTCTATATGTGGACGTGGGGAAGAACGTCCGGCTGTCTGATGGGGGAGTGTTCGCACGGACTGATTTCTATGATCGTCTCCAAGCTGGTGGTCTGGGTAATGAATTTGGGTAATGAAATATATAGGGCCATATATAGGGCCACTTAATTAAGAGACTCCACAGCCCTCTGATGGGGACTAAAAAAGTTTTAAGGGGGGGGGGGGGTTGGAACAGAAAAACCAAAAAGTCCTGTTTTCAAATTTGGCAAGGTGGGTTTGTCCCTAGGATAGCATGCTGGACAGGTTAATATTGGGTAAGGGACAAATATGCAGGTAGGCCAAGAATAAAACATGGAAAGCTTATATCAACAAGATAATGTGGAAGGACTTCCGTTTGTGTTCCTAGCGGACGAGGCTTTCGGGCTTGGTCCTCACCTCATGCGGCCTTTTCCCCAGAGGACCCTCACCTCAGAGAGGAGGGTGTTTAATTATCGGTTGGCCAGGGCTCGGAGGGTAGTCGAGAATGCCTTTGGGATCCTCTCCAACCGGTTCCGCCTGTTCAGGACAGCGATACACTTGGCGGAATATAAATTGAACACCGTTGTATTTGCCTGCTGCATTTTGCACAACTTTTTACGCAGGCACTCCCAGACGCACCTACCCGACATCGGTTCTGAGGCAAGACTACCCTCAGATCCCCTTCCCGGGCTGGACACTGGTCGCGCTGGCTTGGCCACCCAATCAGCTCGTGAGGTACGAGACAAATATGTTGAGTACTTCATGGGTCGGGGGGCCATTGCTATGCCAGATCATATTTCTTTCTAATTCGGCCCCCAAAAGAAAGAAATATTCACAGAACTAATAAATAATTAGACCATTGGACTTTATACAGTTGTTTGTCATTAATGCTTTTTCTCTTTTTATCTGTCTTCCTGGTTTTCAAAATAACTATTGCACTTCTATTGACACATTTAGTTCTCTAGTTTTATGAAATCACCACAATTGCACAATATTCACTCATCTCCAAACTGGGTATTGACTCTAGAAATAAGAAGCCACTCCATTTTCAAATTTTGAGGTCAAGCTTTTTATTTTCTGCTTGTTCATGACCACACAAAAAATTTTTGTTTTTTAAAGTACTCCCTGCTTTTGGACTTAGGAGTCTACAATATTTTTAGTCCTTTTTTTATAATTTTTTTCATTTATTTACCAAAAAATATTCTCAAGAATATAAATTTTTAAACAAGTTCACATTTTTGGTTATCAAATATAGTTCTATTTCTTTTTTACATAGATATATATATATATATATATATATATAATGTAGTAAAACTTTGGCCAATAAACTCAAAAAATAGAGAGATATATAGATAATATTTTTTTTGTGGGGTGTTTACCGCCATTTATTTGGTGTTTTTTGGCTGTTTTTTTTCTCAAAAAAATAAATATATTTTTTTTTGGGACCTTTTGTTTCCAAATAAAATAATTTATATTTTTGAGAAATATTTAGTTTCGATTTTTCGAAATGTTATCTTTTTCTATTTTTTAAAAACTATATTTTTTTTGGGTTTGTTCTTATATTTTTTTGGTAAAGATTTTTTTTTCTTTTTTTTTATTAAAATTTTTTTAATTTGTTTTTGATTTTGGTGTCAAATCTCGACTTACCTAAATTTAGGCTTTTTTAAGATATATAATTATATATATATATTTTTGTTTGGTGTTTATTCTTTGATTGTTTATGGTATAAACTTTTTAGTATCCAAAAATGACAAAATGGACAAACAAAAGAACTTAAACCTTATAAAAATATAAGAATTCACAACAGCAGTCAGTCATGGTGTGCTTTCACACTGGAACACGCCAAAATTTGAAGATGCACACATTCAGTGAAAAATCGCCAAATGTCATTGGTTCAACAGACAAATGGCCACATGTGCTATCTGACATCATGGGTGATCAATGTCTGTGTTTTGTGGGAGCAAACCCTTCCTCTCAACTACTTGAGGATGGAGGAGGGGGTTGGATCCACCAAGCACAGACAATAGATATTCTGTGATGGCAGATAGCACATGTTGGCACACTGTGTGTGCATCTTCAAATTTTGGCGTATTCATTATTCAAAAAGTAAAAATGGCTGTGGGGGCGGGGGATGGGCGGGGGGTGTTTCAGTCTTTGACACGGCCCATCATGTCAATAATATTTTTAAAATTTGCTTCGATGACCATCATTCTTTGCCGCATATTGTCCATTTCCGTGCTGCACTCCAAAAGGACATTTGTTACATTCTGTTCCATGACAACCATCCTTTCACGCATATTGTCCATTTCAGTGCTGCACTCCATTACCTGCTGAATAATTATAGCAGCACTTGCACGCGAAAAATTTGCAAAACCATCTTCATCCCCTAAAAAAAAATTTAAATGGGCAATCAAAACTAAAATATTTTATGAGGCCTATCTACATATGTTTTTCCAAATAAAGCTGGGGTGACACTGACCTGATGGTCTTCTCCTTTCCACCTCCACAACTTCGCCATCTTCTATCACTCCTCCTTCTTCCACCACTTCCCCATCATCTTCCACGACTCCTCCTTCTTCAACCACTTCCCCATCATCATCAACTCCTCCTTCATCCATCAATCCACCTTCTTCCAATTCGCCAAATTCTTCTTCCTCAACTTGCCCTTCATCTGCTATAAATTCTAAATCCAAAATTACTTCTTCCTCCTCTCTTCCTTCCTCCTTTCTTCCTTCCTCCTCTCCTTCCACATCCTCTTCTCCTTCCACATCCTCTTCTCCTTCCACATCCTCTTCTCCTTCCACATCCTCCTCTCCTTCCACATCCTCTTCTCCTTCCACATCCTCCTCTCCTTCCACATCCTCCTCTCCTTCCACATCCTCTTCTCCTTCCACATCCTCCTTTCCTTCCACATCCTCCTCCTCCTCCACATGGCGAGATGGAAGATTTTGGCCTTGTCTGGCCCTCTCTGCCTCCTCCAAATGCTGGCGTCTTCTTTCCCCTAAATAACACAAAACAAAAGGTATACTCATCAGCACACAGATATTGGAGAGCAGAAATCGCATACATTGCTTAGAAGAGGCTTTCATTTATTTTGTTTTTTCTTTCACCAAACCTACATTTTTGACAGACTTCTATGCCAAGCTCTGATCCTGCCCCTTTTTAGCAAAGTGACACACATGGATGTCCCCCCTAAACTTTATTTCTGGGAGACCCTACCAAAAAATGTACATTTATTTTGGAGACACAGGTGCTCTGCATTGCAGATGGGAAAACATCTGCTTTATTATCAGTGTTGAGAATGAATCCTGTTTGCCTTTCACATTCTCTTAATTTGATTTTTCAAAACTAGCTTTTACACAATGTTTGCAAACCAAGTTTTTGGCCAGTGAGCCATGTCCAGGTGTGTTGTTCCTGGAATAACCTTGCATTTCTGATAAACGATGTGATGTTATGCGGTTTACTAAGAACACTATTTTCAAAAGGTAGGTATTTACGTAAAAAAAACATTAAATTTCAACATGTCTTCAAAAGTACAAGCAGGCCAAGGAGGCAGATGTCGAAATATACATGTCAACACATTCTTGCAGACAATCCCCCCCCCCAACCCCAAAAATATTAACTTACTTTTACGCAGAATTTTAAGGATCTTCTTCATCTGATGTGGCTCCCTCAATTTCAAGTCGGACCAGCGTTTCCTGAGCTGTTCTTTGGACCTGGTGACACCAAACATCCTCTGCATTCTCCTCGCCACCTTGTCCATAATGTGTGCCTTTCGGCGGTTAGGGGTCTTGTATGGCCCTAATTCACCATCATAGTCCTTCCTCCGCATGATGGAAACTAAGGCCCCTTTCACATTGAGGAGTTTTAGAGGCGTTTTTGCGCTAATTTTCCCGCTATAAAAACGTTAAAAAAACACCTCCCATGTATCTCAATGTAACCTTTCACACTGAGGAGTTTTGCTGGCTGGGCGTTGAAAAAAGTCTGACAAACAGCATTTTTGAAGCTTCTTTTGGGCGCAGAAAATAGCACTGTAAAAACGCCTATCCCCATAGAAATGAATGGGTACCGCTTTAAAACCGCAGTAATAGCGCTGTAATACCGCTCATAACCTGTGTGGAGGTCACATGATCGCACTAGAGTGAAGTATGCTGGGATACCAGGAAATCCGATTGAGAAGAGGAGAGGAGAAACAGAAAGTGTCATCATGCAGGAAAGCAGCAGTAGACAAATGCAGCCAACATCTGCAGAAGTGAGAGAAGAAAGAGGCTCTGAACCAGAGGAATTTATAGAATCCATGAGAAATCACCCTGAACTATGGGACAAGAAGCATGAATGGTATTCCAACCGTTTAAAAAAAAGGGCAGCTTGGAATGCTGTGGCCCTAATCCACATTCATAATTGGGCTATCTTGGGCAAAAAAGATAAACAGGCAAAAAGTAAGTACACACCCTCATGTAATCTCTAGTGTAATCATAATCCCACTTTTTCTCTTCCTAATCCCACTTTTTGTAGTCCTAATCCCACTTTTTGTAGTCCTAATCCCACTTTTTCTCTTCCTAATCCCACTTTTTCTCTTCCTAATCCCACTTTTTCTCTTCCTAATCCCACTTTTTCTAGTCCTAATCCCACTTTTTGTAGTCCCAATCCCACTTTTTCTCTTCCTAATCCCACTTTTTCTCTTCCTAATCCCACTTTTTGTAGTCCTAATCCCACTTTTTGTAGTCCTAATCCCACTTTTTCTCTTCCTAATCCCAAAAATGGGGGAGAGTGGGGGGGAAAGGGCTAGTAGCTGAAGCTAGACCCAGAGCCACCCACTCAATTGGTTTGGGGGGGACTATCACGGTACTGATAAATATGCATAAAACATAATAATGTAAAAAAGTTTATTGATTAATTAAAATTGCAAAACAAATAATTATACAGTTCATTGATTGGTCAACGTCGACTAGTTTTCGCGGGGTTTCCGCTTCGTCAGGACAGCCAATCTATAGAGTAATGCAATAAGAATATGTAACAAACATCAGCAATACAGTAATAATTAATAAAAAAAAAAAAAAAACTTTGGTAGTTGCTTACCGAATGAGTCAATTGATAATGCGCGGAACCAGGCGGCCTACGGGGGGTCCCCCCTTGGCGGGCAAGGGGATAGTTGATCGTAAAGGTCTGGGTGTAAATAAACGATATAAAGATATGTATATATGTATATATGTTTAACCCCATAGAATCGGTGGGTAGGGAAGGGTATAAGGGGGGGGGAAGGAGGGAAAAGGAGGAAGAGAGAAAGGAAGAGGGAAAAATGGGAGGCAGGGGGAGAGGAAGAGGGGGAATTGAGAGGGGGAGGAAGGGGGGAAGGGAGGGAAAAAAAGGGGGGGAGGCAATCGGAAAGGAAGAGAAAAAGGGGGGGGGGAGAAAGAAAATTAAGGGGGGGGGAGGAGGGAGAGTGGAGAGGCATGGGAAGGAGGGTGGAATGGGCGAGGGAAGACAGGGATGGTGGAGAAAGGGGGGAGGGAAGGGAGTGGGAAGGAAGGGGGAGGGAAGAGGGGGAGGGAGGAGGAGCACCCACGGATAACTAGTGAGGGAAAGATTAAATGGGGGACTTACCACGATAGAAAATTGTGAGGAATACAACCAGGCCAGGTGGAATAAAGTGCTGGTGTAATGGCCCCAGATCTGCCGGACAGAGGACGTGGACAAGGCAGCACAGTGGGGAATTACCAGGGGCGCATAGGTACACAGGTCCAAGGATACTGGCGAGTCCAGTATTAGGTCATCTAGGAAGGGTATCCATGAGGATGACAGATGCATGGTAATGCACGGACTAGAGGGTAGCGTGAACTGCGCCCAGGGAGAGCCCCAATCTGAAGCCGACCACATCCTGGGCTATCACAGCCGTGCCATCGGACTGCCGATGGACCGACCGACGCTGCTTATCCAATGGCCTGTCGGCCATTAAGTAAGCATCCCAACCCGGAGACGCCGTGAGCGCCGCTGGACGGCCGCGCCATGACGTCACCGGGTCAGTCTCCCCGCACGACGCAAGTGCGCAGTAAGCGCTACTATGCGTGTACGATCGACTCAAGTCAAGGGGCGGAAGGCCCCAAGCCGAGAAGGAACAAGAGGGGGTGAGACAGAGTATCACCCCCGCCAGGAGAGACACAAGTCCGCCGTGGGTGGGAGGTGCAGGCAGCCAGGACCGCATCAAGGGACTCAGAGGGTAATGGAAATACAATACAAGGGAATTGAAAAATAAATAAAATTGATAAAATCAAGGAATTATAATAGTAACAAGTGGGCGTGTAAGTCCCACAATAAGAATGCTAATGGTGGTGGCCTGAGACATTGTTGCCTAGCTGATAGCTGAAAAACAACACAAGGCAGGAGGAGATAGATCACTAAACAGAGCAAAAAAGAAAATACACATATAAGTGACACACATACAAGGGATGGTAAAGGCTAGGGAGTGAGGTGCGGGAGAATGGGGTGTGTGGTTATTAAATATAATCTGGGGTGATAGGGCATTAGAGGCCACCAATAAAAAGTGCCACAGAGCCCTAGACCCGAGTGCATGTTGCCAAAAAGATAGTGAAAAAGGTGCTGCAAAATATTGCGGCTGAAAATTAAATAATAAGGAGTGAAAAGGGGATAAGTGGAAGGAAAGAAAATAAAGACACAGTAAGGTGCCGTGACAATGGTATGAAGGAAAAATGGGTGTAATAGAAGGTGAATATCGAACCCAAAATTGGGACGGGGGAGTGTAAGTGTAAATTAATAGTGCTTGTAGAATAATAAAGAAGAAACGAAAAAGTGTACATGTTAGAACAAGTAGCGAATTAAAGGAAATAGTTGTATGGGAAGGATTACCCATACAGGGGTACCCCAGTGGAGTTGAAATTCCCAAATAAATAGGGAATAGAGGAAGAACCTAAGGTTGCTGGAATTAAGAGTGTGAATAACACATAATAAATCCTATACGGTAGGGGGGTAACCCATCCGCAATGGTACATGGACCTTTGATAGGGGTCAATGATTCTTAGATAATACCACCCTAATGAGAGAATTTCAAGCCATTCAAGGGGTACATATAATTAGTATATTTATATCAAATCAAAAATGGAATAACAAGCATATATTGAATTAATATATTATTTTGGACAGATAACGTCCACTCATACAGTGCCGAGAATGTCTATTAACCAATCAAGCATGCAAACAATGTCAATAATGGGATCACTAAGCAGACTAGGGTATATTGGATGGTATATAAAATAAATAGCAAGTTAGAGGCACTCAGGGGAAAAGAGAAACGGGTGTGTTATCCACCCAATATTATGAACAAAATGGGGAGTATGGCCTCATGTATGAAATAATAAAATGAATAAAAGTGTACCATCATCCCAATTTATAATAAAAAATGGGGGAGAGTGGGGGGGAAAGGGCTAGTAGCTGAAGCTAGACCCAGAGCCACCCACTCAATTGGTTTGGGGGGGACTATCACGGTACTGATAAATATGCATAAAACATAATAATGTAAAAAAGTTTATTGATTAATTAAAATTGCAAAACAAATAATTATACAGTTCATTGATTGGTCAACGTCGACTAGTTTCGCGGGGTTTCCGCTTCGTCAGGACAGCCAATCTATAGAGTAATGCAATAAGAATATGTAACAAACATCAGCAATACAGTAATAATTAATAAAAAAAAAAAAAAACTTTGGTAGTTGCTTACCGAATGAGTCAATTGATAATGCGCGGAACCAGGCGGCCTACGGGGGGTCCCCCCTTGGCGGGCAAGGGGATAGTTGATCGTAAAGGTCTGGGTGTAAATAAACGATATAAAGATATGTATATATGTATATATGTTTAACCCCATAGAATCGGTGGGTAGGGAAGGGTATAAGGGGGGGGGGGGAAGGAGGGAAAAGGAGGAAGAGAGAAAGGAAGAGGGAAAAAGGGGAGGCAGGGGGAGAGGAAGAGGGGGAATTGAGAGGGGGAGGAAGGGGGGAAGGGAGGGAAAAAAGGGGGGGAGGCAATCGGAAAGGAAGAGAAAAAGGGGGGGGGATCTGTCCGGCAGATCTGGGGCCATTACACCAGCACTTTATTCCACCTGGCCTGGTTGTATTCCTCACAATTTTCTATCGTGGTAAGTCCCCCATTTAATCTTTCCCTCACTAGTTATCCATGGGTGCTCCTCCTCCCTCCCCCTCTTCCCTCCCCCTTCCTTCCCACTCCCTTCCCTCCCCCCTTTCTCCACCATCCCTGTCTTCCCTCGCCCATTCCACCCTCCTTCCCATGCCTCTCCACTCTCCCTCCTCCCCCCCCCCCTTAATTTTCTTTCTCCCCCCCCCTTTTTCTCTTCCTTTCCGATTGCCTCCCCCCCTTTTTTTCCCTCCCTTCCCCCCTTCCTCCCCCTCTCAATTCCCCCTCTTCCTCTCCCCCTGCCTCCCATTTTTCCCTCTTCCTTTCTCTCTTCCTCCTTTTCCCTCCTCCCCCCCCCCCCCCTTATACCCTTCCCTACCCACCGATTCTATGGGGTTAAACATATATACATATATACATATCTTTATATCGTTTATTTACACCCAGACCTTTACGATCAACTATCCCCTTGCCCGCCAAGGGGGGACCCCCCGTAGGCCGCCTGGTTCCGCGCATTATCAATTGACTCATTCGGTAAGCAACTACCAAAGTTTTTTTATTTTTTTTATTAATTATTACTGTATTGCTGATGTTTGTTACATATTCTTATTGCATTACTCTATAGATTGGCTGTCCTGACGAAGCGGAAACCCCGCGAAACTAGTCGACGTTGACCAATCAATGAACTGTATAATTATTTGTTTTGCAATTTTAATTAATCAATAAACTTTTTTACATTATTATGTTTTATGCATATTTATCAGTACCGTGATAGTCCCCCCCAAACCAATTGAGTGGGTGGCTCTGGGTCTAGCTTCAGCTACTAGCCCTTTCCCCCCCACTCTCCCCCATTTTTTATTATAAATTGGGATGATGGTACACTTTTATTCATTTTATTATTTCATACATGAGGCCATACTCCCCATTTTGTTCATAATATTGGGTGGATAACACACCCGTTTCTCTTTTCCCCTGAGTGCCTCTAACTTGCTATTTATTTTATATACCATCCAATATACCCTAGTCTGCTTAGTGATCCCATTATTGACATTGTTTGCATGTTTGATTGGTTAATAGACATTCTCGGCACTGTATGAGTGGACGTTATCTGTCCAAAATAATATATTAATTCAATATATGCTTGTTATTCCATTTTTGATTTGATATAAATATACTAATTATATGTACCCCTTGAATGGCTTGAAATTCTCTCATTAGGGTGGTATTATCTAAGAATCATTGACCCCTATCAAAGGTCCATGTACCATTGCGGATGGGTTACCCCCCTACCGTATAGGATTTATTATGTGTTATTCACACTCTTAATTCCAGCAACCTTAGGTTCTTCCTCTATTCCCTATTTATTTGGGAATTTCAACTCCACTGGGGTACCCCTGTATGGGTAATCCTTCCCATACAACTATTTCCTTTAATTCGCTACTTGTTCTAACATGTACACTTTTTCGTTTCTTCTTTATTATTCTACAAGCACTATTAATTTACACTTACACTCCCCCGTCCCAATTTTGGGTTCGATATTCACCTTCTATTACACCCATTTTTCCTTCATACCATTGTCACGGCACCTTACTGTGTCTTTATTTTCTTTCCTTCCACTTATCCCCTTTTCACTCCTTATTATTTAATTTTCAGCCGCAATATTTTGCAGCACCTTTTTCACTATCTTTTTGGCAACATGCACTCGGGTCTAGGGCTCTGTGGCACTTTTTATTGGTGGCCTCTAATGCCCTATCACCCCAGATTATATTTAATAACCACACACCCCATTCTCCCGCACCTCACTCCCTAGCCTTTACCATCCCTTGTATGTGTGTCACTTATATGTGTATTTTCTTTTTTGCTCTGTTTAGTGATCTATCTCCTCCTGCCTTGTGTTGTTTTTCAGCTATCAGCTAGGCAACAATGTCTCAGGCCACCACCATTAGCATTCTTATTGTGGGACTTACACGCCCACTTGTTACTATTATAATTCCTTGATTTTATCAATTTTATTTATTTTTCAATTCCCTTGTATTGTATTTCCATTACCCTCTGAGTCCCTTGATGCGGTCCTGGCTGCCTGCACCTCCCACCCACGGCGGACTTGTGTCTCTCCTGGCGGGGGTGATACTCTGTCTCACCCCCTCTTGTTCCTTCTCGGCTTGGGGCCTTCCGCCCCTTGACTTGAGTCGATCGTACACGCATAGTAGCGCTTACTGCGCACTTGCGTCGTACGGGGAGACTGACCCGGTGACGTCATGGCGCGGCCGTCCAGCGGCGCTCATGGCGTCTCCGGGTTGGGATGCTTACTTAATGGCCGACAGGCCATTGGATAAGCAGCGTCGGTCGGTCCATCGGCAGTCCGATGGCACGGCTGTGATAGCCCAGGATGTGGTCGGCTTCAGATTGGGGCTCTCCCTGGGCGCAGTTCACGCTACCCTCTAGTCCGTGCATTACCATGCATCTGTCATCCTCATGGATACCCTTCCTAGATGACCTAATACTGGACTCGCCAGTATCCTTGGACCTGTGTACCTATGCGCCCCTGGTAATACCCCACTGTGCTGCCTTGTCCACGTCCTCTGTCCGGCAGATCTGGGGCCATTACACCAGCACTTTATTCCACCTGGCCTGGTTGTATTCCTCACAATTTTCTATCGTGGTAAGTCCCCCATTTAATCTTTCCCTCACTAGTTATCCGTGGGTGCTCCTCCTCCCTCCCCCTCTTCCCTCCCCCTTCCTTCCCACTCCCTTCCCTCCCCCCTTTCTCCACCATCCCTGTCTTCCCTCGCCCATTCCACCCTCCTTCCCATGCCTCTCCACTCTCCCTCCTCCCCCCCCCCCCTTAATTTTCTTTCTCCCCCCCCCTTTTTCTCTTCCTTTCCGATTGCCTCCCCCCCTTTTTTTCCCTCCCTTCCCCCCTTCCTCCCCCTCTCAATTCCCCCTCTTCCTCTCCCCCTGCCTCCCATTTTTCCCTCTTCCTTTCTCTCTTCCTCCTTTTCCCTCCCCCCCCCCCCCCCCTTATACCCTTCCCTACCCACCGATTCTATGGGGTTAAACATATATACATATATACATATCTTTATATCGTTTATTTACACCCAGACCTTTACGATCAACTATCCCCTTGCCCGCCAAGGGGGGACCCCCCCGTAGGCCGCCTGGTTCCGCGCATTATCAATTGACTCATTCGGTAAGCAACTACCAAAGTTTTTTTTTTTTTTTTATTAATTATTACTGTATTGCTGATGTTTGTTACATATTCTTATTGCATTACTCTATAGATTGGCTGTCCTGACGAAGCGGAAACCCCGCGAAACTAGTCGACGTTGACCAATCAATGAACTGTATAATTATTTGTTTTGCAATTTTAATTAATCAATAAACTTTTTTACATTATTATGTTTTATGCATATTTATCAGTACCGTGATAGTCCCCCCCAAACCAATTGAGTGGGTGGCTCTGGGTCTAGCTTCAGCTACTAGCCCTTCCCCCCCACTCTCCCCCATTTTTTATTATAAATTGGGATGATGGTACACTTTTATTCATTTTATTATTTCATACATGAGGCCATACTCCCCATTTTGTTCTTCCTAATCCCACTTTTTCTCTTCCTAATCCCACTTTTTCTCTTCCTAATCCCACTTTTTGTAGTCCTAATCCCACTTTTTGTAGTCCTAGTCCCACTTTTTCTCTTCCTAATCCCACTTTTTCTAGTCCTAATCCCACTTTTTGTAGTCCTAATCCCACTTTTTCTCTTCCTAATCCCACTTTTTCTAGTCCTAATCCCACTTTTTCTCTTCCTAATCCCACTTTTTCTAGTCCTAATCCCACTTTTTATCTTCCTAATCCCACTTTTTCTCTTCCTAATCCCACTTTTTCTAGTCCTAATCCCACTTTTTCTCTTCCTAATCCCACTTTTTGTAGTCCTAATCCCACTTTTTCTAGTCCTAATCCCACTTTTTCTCTTCCTAATCCCACTTTTTGTAGTCCTAATCCTACTTTTTCTCTTCCTAATCCCACTTTTTCTCTTCCTAATCCCACTTTTTGTAGTCCTAATCCCACTTTTTCTCTTCCTAATCCCACTTTTTCTAGTCCTAATCCCACTTTTTGTAGTCCTAATCCCACTTTTTCTCTTCCTAATCCCACTTTTTGTAGTCCTAATCCCACTTTTTGTAGTCCTAATCCCACTTTTTCTCTTCCTAATCCCACTTTTTCTAGTCCTAATCCCACTTTTTCTAGTCCTAATCCCACTTTTTCTCTTCCTAATCCCACTTTTTCTAGTCCTAATCCCACTTTTTCTCTTCCTAATCCCACTTTTTCTAGTCCTAATCCCACTTTTAATCTTCCTAATCCCACTTTTTGTCTCCCTAATCCCACTTTTTCTAGTCCTAATCCCACTTTTTCTAGTCCTTTTACTACTCATAGAAGTGGATCTCTGACGATTCTAAGTGAGATTATGACTATTTGAAGTGGGATTATTACTATTTCAAGTGGGATTATGACTATGGGGGTGGGATTATGACTATTTCAAGTGGGATTATGACTATTTCAAGTGGGATTATGACTATTTCAAGTGGGATTATGACTATTTCAAGTGGGATTATGACTATGGGGGTGGGATTATGACTATTTCAAGTGGGATTATGACTATTTCAAGTGTGATTATGACTATTTCAAGTGGGATTATGACTATGGGGGTGGGATTATGACTATTTCAAGTGGGATTATGACTATTTCAAGTGGGATTATGACTATTTCAAGTGGGATTATGACTATGGGGGTGGGATTATGACTATTTCAAGTGGGATTATGACTATTTCAAGTGGGATTATGACTATTTCAAGTGGGATTATGACTATGGGGGTGGGATTATGACTATTTCAAGTGGGATTATGACTATTTCAAGTGGGATTATGACTATTTCAAGTGGGATTATGACTATGGGGGTGGGATTATGACTATTTCAAGTGGGATTATGACTATTTCAAGTGGGATTATGACTATTTCAAGTGGGATTATGACTATGGGGGTGGGATTATGACTATTTCAAGTGGGATTATGACTATGGGGGTGGGATTATGACTATTTCAAGTGGGATTATGACTACTATAATAGTCAAAATCCTCTATCTAATACTCCTAATTATATGAAGAATAGTCATATTTACTAATAGTATTATTAAACGAAGTTCTAGAAGTCCTAATCCCACTTATAATAGTCCAAGTCACATCCCTATTAGTCCCATACTTCTAAACCTAGTGCTTAATGTTTATACATATATAATGGACTAATTCTAATAAATAATATACCAAAATGATCGAGAGTGAATTTATAAAGACGCCAGTATTGCATTGATAAATTTAATAACACACTAGAATATCACATAAATCTTAAGCTTTTAATGAAAGTATTAATGTCAACTATAGTGAAGCTGGTCAATTTAAACTTTAAATCATATCTTCCTGCCAACTCACTGCCCCGGCAGGACTCATAAAGTAGTCCGCAAATTCATCCCTAATTGAGAAACCCACTATTGGACCACGAACATGAATAAAATCTGCAGGTTCCATATTGTTTGCCAATGTATCCTCAAAATTTACTCCATCTCTCTCTCATACTAAATTATGTAGCACACATGCAGCCTTTACTACCTTTGCTGCATTCTCTATTTTGAGATTCATTGGTTTGAGAAAGATTTGCCATTTGTTTGATAGTATACCAAAAGCACATTCTACCAGTCTACGTGCCCGACACAGCCTATAATTAAATATCCTTTTTCGTGTATCAAGATTTCTCAATGAAAAGGGCTTCATTAGATGTTCGTGAATAGCAAATGCATCATCGGCTACAAAAACAAATGGCATATCTGGTCCTTCTGTTCCGGGCAGGGGTTGGTTGTCAGGCAAATCTAGTTCATTAGATGCCAGTTTTTTTCCAAATTTACTATGCTTGAAAACACCAGAGTCTGCACTGCTTCCGAAAGCTCCAATATCAACATAAATAAATTTATAGTCTGCATCGACCACAGCCAATAGAACTATGGAAAAAAACTTTTTATAATTAAAAAATTGACTTCCACTATGGCATGGTTTTATTAACCTAATATGTTTTCCGTCAATAGCTCCTAAACAGTTTGGAAAGTTCGTTTTCATCCAAAAACGCTGGGCAATATCTTCCCATTTTTCTTTGCTTGGAATTGGCATGAATCTACATTTCAGGGTCCATATTGCATCACATGTTTGCTTCACAATTTCACTTATAGTTGAGATTCCAATTCTAAATTCATATTGCAGTGATGAATAACTATTCCCTGTGGCAAGATATCTGTAAAAATAAAATTATATTATTTATTTACAGTGAAAACCATCAAATCGCGATGGAAAACATTAAGGGATAATTATAGACGTGAACATCTCCGTCAAGAAAATGTGCGTAGTGGTTCGGGAGCAAAGGTTTCCCGGACATACTGCCATTATGCTGAGCTACAATTCTTGAAGCCAGTCATGCAGCAGAGACCGTAAGTATACTTAAAACTTTATCAAAAATGTTATTATTAACTAAAGTAATAAAATTACCGTGTAGCATAGTATAACCTTCTTTAATTTCCATTTGGGCAGAACTGAAAGCAATTTCAGCTCAGACAACACTGAGGACGAGGAGCAAGAGCATGAACCCGGGACTAGTGAGACCAATGAACCGCAGGATTTTGAGAATGAAGATCTACAGGACACTGTACAGCCACCCAAAAAAAGGGGGAACGTACAGAAAAAAAACTAACAAAGAACAAAATGTCGAATTCATAGAAGTAGTAAAACATCTCATTTCGGCACAAAAAAACGAAAGCAGTGAAATGCTCACCTTTTTCAAAAGCCTCATGCCACAGGTGGACAAAGTGGATCCCTCCCTACTGTGTGATCTACGAGTGGACATAATTAGACTTGTGCAAAATTATCAACATAAAACCGCAGACCTGTCCACAGCTGCTCGCCCCCCGACCCTTGGAAGTCAACCAGCATATCATGGAGGATATGGGCACCAGAATCCAGAAACTTCGTATAGTATTCCAATCTCATATCAGCCACACTTTAATCCAAACTTTATGCAAAACACCCCACAATATAATTTAAGGCCACAAATGGGACACTATGATTTCCCCCAACAATATTCTCAGATGCACCATCCTCCTCCTCCTCCTCCTCCTCCTCCTCCTCCTCCTCCTCCTCGTCCATCTATTTCGCAAGAGGAATCCCTCCTGCAGCAACTATATTACCAAGAGCCGTAAATTGGGTTGATAATTGTCGTAAAATGATATTTTTTATGTTTTTTTGTCTACATTCTAGACATTTGTCAATTTTCGTAAAAATGAGGTGTAATGTAATGATTACCTTCAATATTTTCGTTTTAAAAAAATATATATATTGATGTGTTTTTGATATGTTTCTTTTTGACAAAAAAAGAGAATAACTATGTACAAAAAATCTGGGTACATTTGTAAGTTGTTATAAATAGCCAACAAGGTTTTTAATTTGGGTGAATTTAACCCCGAAAATGTCTTGATATAGATGCATTTATTTTCTAAATGTTGACATTTAGTATTTTGAAGAATACAAATATTGACAAATGTTCAATTACCGTAAATAAATCTTTGTGTTCCAAAAAACTGATTTTGTTATAGTATTCTGCAATGTTTCTAAAAAAAAATAAAAAAATATCCAATTACCGTAACGTTATAAGTAAGCGTTCGCATGGTGAGATTGCATACCTGCAATTAGTATCCTGTCTTGACAAGAATGGTGTCAGAAGATCAAGAAGAAAATCAAATCTTTAAAAAAAAAAGGTGGGGTTAAAATTGTAGAGTGTGATTAGGGTAAGCTTCGGAGTTTGGGACTATAGGAAGGAGATTTACGAGTATTCAAAGTGTGTTTTGTTAACAAAAATGAGATTAGGATTATTAAAAAACGGAATTATGTTTTCTATCGATCCTAATCAATAACCCTAACCCTAATCCCGCTAATTAATGATATTAATCAATAACCCTAACCCTAATCCCGCTAATTAATGATATTAATCAATAACCCTAACCCTAATCCCGCTAATTAATGATATTAATCAATAACCCTAACCCTAATCCCGCTAATTAAATAGACAAATCAATAACCCTAACCCTAATCCCGCTAATTAAATAGACAAATCACTAACCCTAACCCTAATCCCGCTAATTAATGATATTAATCAATAACCCTAACCCTAATCCCGCTAATTAAATAGACAAATCAATAACCCTAACCCTAATCCCGCTAATTAAATAGACAAATCACTAACCCTAACCCTAATCCCGCTAATTAAATAGACAAATCACTAACCCTAACCCTAATCCCGCTAATTAATGATATTAATTAATAACCCTAACCCTAATCCCGCTAATTAATGATATTAATCAATAACCCTAACCCTAATCCCGCTAATTAAATAGACAAATCAATAACCCTAACACTAATCCCGCTAATTAATGATATTAATTAATAACCCTAACCCTAATCCCGCTAATTAATGATATTAATCAATAACCCTAACCCTAATCCCGCTAATTAATGATATTAATCAATAACCCTAACCCTAATCCCGCTAATTAAATAGACAAATCAATAACCCTAACCCTAATCCCGCTAATTAAATAGACAAATCACTAACCCTAACCCTAATCCCGCTAATTAATGATATTAATTAATAACCCTAACCCTAATCCCGCTAATTAATGATATTAATCAATAACCCTAACCCTAATCCCGCTAATTAAATAGACAAATCAATAACCCTAACACTAATCCCGCTAATTAATGATATTAATTAATAACCCTAACCCTAATCCCGCTAATTAATGATATTAATCAATAACCCTAACCCTAATCCCGCTAATTAAATAGACAAATCAATAACCCTAACACTAATCCCGCTAATTAATGATATTAATTAATAACCCTAACCCTAATCCCGCTAATTAATGATATTAATCAATAACCCTAACCCTAATCCCGCTAATTAAATAGACAAATCACTAACCCTAACCCTAATCCCGCTAATTAATGATATTAATCAATAACCCTAACCCTAATCCCGCTAATTAATGATATTAATCAATAACCCTAACCCTAATCCCGCTAATTAATGATATTAATCAATAACCCTAACCCTAATCCCGCTAATTAATGATATTAATTAATAACCCTAACCCTAATCCCGCTAATTAATGATATTAATCAATAACCCTAACCCTAATCCCGCTAATTAAATAGACAAATCAATAACCCTAACACTAATCCCGCTAATTAATGATATTAATCAATAACCCTAACCCTAATCCCGCTAATTAAATAGACAAATCAATAACCCTAACACTAATCCCGCTAATTAATGATATTAATTAATAACCCTAACCCTAATCCCGCTAATTAATGATATTAATCAATAACCCTAACCCTAATCCCGCTAATTAATGATATTAATCAATAACCCTAACCCTAATCCCGCTAATTAAATAGACAAATCAATAACCCTAACACTAATCCCGCTAATTAATGATAATAATCAATAACCCTAACCCTAATCCCGCTAATTAAATAGACAAATCACTAACCCTAACCCTAATCCCGCTAATTATAGTTTAAGGTTTAGGCATAATGATTTTAAACAAGTGGCAGTAGGATTATGTTTCATGAGTTGTGTTTTGGAGTAGAAGGGGTGGGATTAGGGTTTTTAAGGCAAGAACTGGGATGATGGACTACAGGGTCTGGCTTTGACAAGTAGGATATTTTTACTTACGTTGAGATGCTCATCCGAGTATAATTTCTGAATTTATCAGGGTGCTCTCTCAGTTCACGATAAAGTAGTACAAATTGTCCTCTCTCAGAATGCATTTGGTGGATGGGATGAACCCAAAAACTACGTTGCGGTCTCTGTTGGAGAATACGTTGCCAAACATGTAACACAAACAACAAAAGCAGCTCATAATACTCCATCTTATCCTTGTACTCTTTCCTTTACGAAAATACAGGAAGTAGACAGGATATGATGTCAGGGGGTGGTGTTTCTTTTATAAAGCTGATGCTTGAAAAACGTTTTCAAAACGCTGTAATAATGCATGGGCGTTAGCGCTATTTTTACCGCAAACGCGGTAAAATCGCGGTAAAAACGCGCTAATAACGCACATCGTTTTTACCGCGTTTTTGTAACTCCTCAATGTGAAAGGGGCCTAACTCCACCATTTCCTCGAACCGCATATTAGTGGCTTTGTATCTTCTTTGCCTGGATCGGGACGTCCCTGCCTCTGTCCCTTCACTTGCAGCCTGAGAGCATCGTGCCCGCTCGTGTGACATCGCCATCTTTCCTTCCCACAGAGATTATGGGCAGGGAAAAGAGGAAATGTTCCGCCATGGGCGGAGACGAGGGCGGCGTTTCATACATACGCGGAGTGTAGAGAATGCAAACAACGTGTTTACGTAGGTTACGCGGAGACTATTCGAGCGATTCCAGAACATACACAGTTAACGCCATATTTCCGAAACACATTGATTAGGGGCATGGCAAAGCTGACGAGGGCGGCGTTTCATACATACGCGGAGTGTATAAAAGGCGCACGCCGTGATTACGCAGGTTACGCGGTAATTAGGCGAGCGTGAGAAACGAGGAGCAAGACAGGAAGGTAAGGAAATTCAAAATGGGATCAGCAGAGGCCTAGAAAATGGAGAGCCATGGGATGGGGGTTTGGTCTGTTGGTTGCACCCTTTTTAAGCTATTCTGTCTCTTGAGTACCACAATGTTATTTTGGTATCCAAATGCTTTTGGACACCTCACAAAATATAGATGTGAACAATGCTGTACCTCATTTAAATCTTTTTGAATGGTGTATTCAGATCAGGCAAAGTATTGTTCAGTGTTGGTTGTACAGAGGTCATTAGGAAGTGTCTTTTATGTCATCCATGCTCAGGGGCAGGATATCTACACATGAAAGAGTGCCTAGATGAATGCTCTCATTTGTAAGCATTGTTTATGTTTCTATATTAAAATTATTTACTGCAATGTTACCAAAGGGTCTGCATGTAGCAAATCAATGTTTGGTACAACCAATGCGGCCGAGCTGGCCATCATTTTTACAACAAGAGACACTGTGTTTGTAATTATATATAGGTGATAAATTTAGAGACACATATTATATCAAGGTCAACGCTGAGCCTTTTTAATATCTAGTTTTATTTGGTTTATGTTTTGCTAATCTAGACTCAAAAATCTCATCAGCAAATAAGGCCGGGAAATGGACCTCCTCCAAACGAAGGAAGCAATAGAGGCCTTACTTGACAAATTTGAGGACACGCCCATCCTGTGGGATTCCAAAAACACTTTATATTGCAATAAAGATGTACGAGCGGCAGCACTAGAGGAGCTAGCAAACTATATGCAAACATGGGTGCCAGGATGCACTGCCAACATGGTGAAGGATAAACTTGCCAACCTGAGAAGCACATATAGAAGAGCATACAGAGCTAATAAATATACAAAGTCTGGAGCAGCAGCAACACAAGCAAAGGAACCCAAGCAGAGTCGGAGGAAGAGGGCCTGGCTGACAGAGATGCAGATCTGCCACCCTTCGATGAGGAGGTATAGTAGTTTCCTCTATATTTCTGGCGTAAATAATTATTGGTGGATTAATGAGTTGATATTGTAAAAGAAAAGCCAAGCTGGGAAAACCAAAAAAAAAGGTCGCCAGACAAATAGGTGTCAGGGATGACAACTGCAGGGGTCAGAAGGAGAGTCTATTCAAGTTATAATGAACCAAAAATAATAAAAGAAAAACATGAAAATGTGTGTGGTTTGATTTGGCGAAATAGTAAAACATGTCCCTTTTTTTGACACAGGAAGAAGAGATCAGCCAGGAGGTGGCAGATCCTCCCGTCTCTGTCAGCCAGGAGGAGACCGGGGTCAGTGGCAGCCAGGTGGATGCCAGGCCCAGTGGCCTGCAGCAGGTCCCCCCGCCCAGGACAACCACCACCAGCCAGTCTTCTCCCCCCCAGGTGAGGCCATCAGGCCGAAGGAGGCAGTTGAGGCCTGTGGAGGAGGCAAGCCTCCGCATTATCCAGGAGGCAAGCGCCATCATGAGGGCCCCCTCAACCCCACAGAGGCCTACAGTGCCTCCTTGGCACACGATTTAAATGAAGGGGGGAGGAGCAGAGAAGACTGGCAAAGGGCCTGATCAACCAGGTCCTTTGGTGGATGCAGAAGGACCTGCTGACCCCAGACACTGGGCTATGTGACCCGGCCTGGCTTGCTGAACACCATCCTCCTGCTGCCACATTGACCCCACCTGCAAGAGCCCGTGTAAGATCCGCTGGAAGGCAGCCTGGAGGGAAGGCTGGAAAGAGGAGGAAACGGTGATTCCCTGCCTTCCATTTCCTTCCACACAAAGGACATATTGTTTGGACTACCAGTTTGGGTTCCTTTGGTTCTGTGCTGCTGCTTCATCAGATTTTTTTGTTTGCCTCCTGAGGTTTGGTAGTTTATCCTTCACCATGTTGGAAATGCAAGTTTGCATATAGTTTGCTATCTTTTCTAGTGCTGCCGTTCTGTTTATTTTTTTGGATTACATTTGCCAAAATAAATGGCTTTTTGCTTTCATTTGAAAACCTGTCTATTGTTATACTGTGGGGATTATTAGGCAGCAAACATTACAAAAAAATACAATGGGTCATTTACAAAGGACACAAACTCCTTGGGGGGGGGGGGTAACATTTGGTGTGCCAACATGGTTAAATATTCCAAAAAAAAACATTAAAAAAAATGCACTAAAAAATAAATATAACATGTAATAACAAAATGAACAAAATGGTGACATAACTAGAAACACACCAACAAAAAAAAAAGATGAACATTCCTTTACAAAAATAAAAGTGAAAAAAATGGAGGACCACCAACAAAAACACACGTCTGGCCTAGAAAACATTTTTAAATGATTACATCACAAGCAAGAAATGTCACATTTCAGTATGGGACAACTCAGTTGAAATTGCATCAGCAAGAGAACGGGGTTATTCTAGCAAGAGAAGAATGAATAAAACAACGCAATAAACTGTTGTTTATTGCGTCGTTTTAAGTCATTGTTCTCTTGCTAGAATAAAAGCTTTCAAATGACGAATGTGCCATATCCCAAACAAACGCGAGTTTTACCTGAACGAGCGCTCCCGTCTCCTCATTTTGACTGAGCATGCGCGGGATTTTTGTACGCTGCTTTTGTGTACAGACGACCGAACATGTCCGAGCGGACACGGTTCCAGCAGACTGTTTTAAAGCAAGACCAGGAAACAGTTGTTCGTTGGGAAACGGTCTGTCAGACAAATGTTTGCTGGAATCCTGTCCGTTACTGCCTACACACGATCGAACATGTCCGCTGAAACTGGTCCACGGACCAGTTTCAGCAGACATGTTTGGTCGTGAGTACAGGGCCTTAAGAGATGTCAACGTAAACGGTTTACTTGGCTTTTTTTTAACTCAACAGAATCAGGGGCCCCAGTGTGCGGTTGATCTTTACCTAACTCAATACAGGTCAGTATAGAGGAGAGATCTGTATTTTCCAAATCTATGGTTATTCAATATTTATTAAACTAATCAATATACAAATTGGTCAAAGTAAACCCTCAAATCTATATAATAATGTATTTATTTTATTAATACCTTGTTGTTAGTTGCAGGGTCCATTACGTAAAACCACACTTTTTCCAAATGGCAGGTGAAATTGAATGTTTCAGAATTTCGCAATCAATTTCGCATTCGCATTAGCGAAATTTTGCAAAAAATTTTTTGGGGTAAAATATCACGAATATTCGATTTTAGCGAATATTTCACGAATATTCGTCTATATATTCGTGATATATCGCGAAATCGAATAAGGCGTATTCCCCTCAACATTAATTATTAGGGAAGTATGGTAAATGTAATTGTCATTTACCTACACCCCTTACGCAAATGCACTAAAAACTGTACATACCGCTGTCTTCTCCAGAACTGACCCTGGCCAGTTATATGAAAACGCTTCTGTCTAATGTTAAACTGTACCTTCCTCTGCCTGATCTGGAACTGACTCTGGACTGTTATACGATCACACTTCTGCCAAACACTAAACTGTATCAACCTCTGCCCGATCTGAAACTGTCTCTGGACTGTTTAACCACATTTTTTGCCTGCCTCTTGGACTGATCTTTTACTCTGCTACTGGAGTAGTGGGATTCATAACACTTGGGTCTCACATATGTGAGTGCTCCAGAATTGTTTTTCTGGATGCCTAACCTTTTAGTTTTCTCATTCCCAGATTAGGGTCTGGAGGCTTCAAAGAGTTTTGGGTGAGAGAAGTCTCTACCCCTGTCCCCATTCTTTCCTGATCTGCTACCTGTACTATGGACCCTGCTCCTGCTTACTACCAGGACCAATATTTTAGCACTGCTGGCAATATCTCTACCTGCACTGACCCTGAACTGTATATTGACAGTAACCCTGCCTGTACTGACTATGGACAATATTCCTGCCTGCTGCCTGGACAAAATTCTATTCACTGCCGCTAGCCACGTTCCTGCCTGCTGCCTGGATCAGGGCTCTCCTCCTGTGGACAACTGCACTACTAAAACCACAGGTAATTTTTTGTTTACCCTTTGCTCATCAGAATGTATTTTGGGGTGTAATTCTTGATATGTACATTCTATCTGTTAGAAATATGAAGGGCCTTCAAAAATTTGATAGGTCGTCATGAAATTTTATGTGTAATTTTGCTCCTAGAATGACTGGAGGTGCTGGGTCTCTATATGTGGCCAGGCTGTGTAAAAGTCTCACACATGTGGTATTACTATACTCAGGAGGAGTAGCAGAATGTATTTTGGGGTGTAATTTTTGCTATGTACATGTTGGGAAAAAAATGTGTTTTCTTTTTTTTCCACATTTTCCGAAAAGTTCTGGAAAAAAATGAAACGTTCAAAAGACTCATTATGCCTCATAGATTATATGTTGGGGTGTTAAAAAATGGGGGGATAAGGTTGGGACTTTACATGAGGCATATGATAAACAACCATAGTCCTCCATCCCTGTATATGGATAGAAGGGGGGAGGTTTTGGGACTTTAAATGAGATGCGTTTTTAGCAATTATTCAAAAATAATTAAATAAATAAATAAATATATATATATATATATATATATATATATATATATATATATATATATAATAACCAGGCTCAAAGTTACCAACCAAAAAAGCAAACCAAATTAACCTGTCTAGCTGTATGCATTAAAACAGATGTTTAGTTGCACGCATTTGCAAATACCTGTGTAAGCTGCAGGCCCCGTCAAGGCTCTCTGTGTACTGCAGTTCCTAATCCTAACTATGAATTTTAAAGTCTCCTCAGTAGGAGCACAGGTGTGCTAATCAATAGATAAGGGGCAGGTGACTGGGGGTGACCCAGTCCTCCTTAAAAGCACAAATATTCTACTGGTGTGGTATTAGGAAGCTCTGCAATGTCACCATTATTACTGCTCTCCTCTCTTTGTTTTCAGTCTGAGAGTGGTGGTGGATGATGTCACAGAGGGAAGGGAGATGGCCTATATTTCCTTGGAAGATTATACCTGGATTTAGGCCTGAAGCTTGTCCTGCCTGAAAGGAGAGAATCTGGTCTTAGGGCAGAGTGCCAGTGAATAACCTGTGCTGCTGGTGATGTTGCAAAAATCTGGACAAATGCATCCTTTAGACCATAGGTCCTCAAGGTCATATACCCGGCTGGCGGGGGGGTTGCCAAGTGAGCCGCGGTGGATGCTTTGATCCCAGTCACAATTTCCCAGCTAGTCCGCTCACCCAGCTGCCGCCAGCTGCATACCCGCGGCCACTGCCATCTCGGCAATCTCCTGGGCTCTCAGAGCTGCATCCACCCAGGGGCACACTCATCAGCTTCGTCCTGTCCCCGAGGCTCTGGGGCTGGTTGGCTGGCCTGCCCCACATATCTAGCTGTTGTTTTCCCCATCCTTGTGGCCAGCCCCCACCTTGGCTCCTCTGCTGCATTGATATGCACAAGTAAGGCTCCATTAATGTGCTTACGTAAGGCTGCATTAATGTGCACATGTAAGGTTGCATTAATGTTCAGTGGTGAGGCTACATTAATTTGCATAGGTGAGGCTGCATTGATGGGCACTTGAGAGGCTGCATTGCTGTGCATAGGTAAGGATGCATTATTGTGCACAGGTGAGGCTCCATTATTGTGCACAGGTGGAGCTGCATAGGTAAGGCTGCATTAATGTGCACAGGTGAGGTTTCATTGATGGCACTGGAGAGGCTGCATTGATGCGCGTAGGTGAGGTTGCATTAAAGTGCACAGGTAAGGCTGAATTAATGTGCATAGGTGAGGCAGCATTGATGGGCACTGGAGAGGCTGCATTGATGTGCATACGTAAGGCTGCATTATTGTGCACAGGTGAAACTGCATTATTGTGCACAGTTTAGGCTGTATTAATGTGCAGAAGTGATGCTGCATTAATGTGCATAGGTGAGATTGCATCTATGGGCACTGTAGAGTCTGCATTAATGTCCATAGGTGAGGCTGCATTGATGGGCACTGGAGAGGCTGCATTGATCTACATAGGTGAGACTGCATTGATGGGCATAGGTGAGGCTGCATTAATGTGCACAGGTGAGGCTGCAATGATGGGCACTGGAGAGGCTGCATTGATGGGCACAGGTAAGGCTGCATTGATGTGCACAAGTGAGGCTGCATTGATGGGCACTGGACAGACTGCACTGATGTGCACTGGAGAGGCTGCATTGGATGGGCCCTGAAAAAGTACTCATACACCTTGAGATGTTCCATATTTTGTCATGTTACAACCATAAAATGTAAATGTATTTTATTGTGGTTTTATTTGATAGAGCAACACAAAGTGGCACATAATTGTTAAGTGGAAGGAAAATGCTAAATGGTTTTCAATTTGTTTTATAAATAAATATGTGAAAAGTGTGGGGTGCATTTGTATTCAGCCCCCCTGAGTCAATACTTTGTAGAACCACCTTTTGCTGCAATTACATCTGCAAGTCTATTTAAAACTACACCCCAATCTCAAGTCTTTTGCAGGTTTTCTTCTAAGATTGTCCTGTATCTTCCCATCAACTCTGACCAGCTTCCCCGTCCCTGCTGAAGAAAAGCATCAGCACAACATGATGCTGCCAACACCATGTTTCACAGTGGAGATGGTGTGTTCAGGGTGATGTGCAGTGTTAGTTATCCGCCACACATAGAGTTTTGCTTTTAGGCCAAAAAGTTCAATTTTGGTCTCATCTGACCAGAGCACCTTCTTCCGCATGTTTGCTGTGTTCCCCACATGGATTCTAACAAACTGCAAACGGGACTTCGTATGGCTTTTTTTCAACAATGGCTTTCTTCTTGCCTCTCTTCCATAAAGGTCAGATTTGTGGAGTGCATGGCTAATAGTTGTCCTGTGGACAGATTCTCCCACCTGAGCTGTGGATCTCTGCAGCTCCTCCAGAGTTACTTGAAGGAAACGGATTCTTATCTTGAATCCCTTTGATGGATGCTAGTTCATCCATTCACTGTTTTCCTAAAATATCTGTCCTTTTTTTCTGTTTCGGGTTTCTCCCAGTCATGTTCAATAGCCAGGTTTTTATAGTTTTATAGCTTAACAGCTTATCATTTGAGAATAATATATAGCCACAGGTTATTAGGGCATGTATTTTGTATAAGGATTCTGCTAAACGGAATCTATTCATGTTTTCTTTCCCTTTTTGTTCAACTTCTCTTTATAAAAACTCCAAGGGTTTCGAATTAACATATTTGAACTGGGAAAGAATCTTTCAGTCGGGTTGCATATTTACGGGACATTTCTCCCATTCCATAGAGTTTCTGTAACCCAACTAATGAATCACACATGATATGAAACATTCCGTATTTGAACATCTTCTTTTTATGTATGATGTTTTTTTTATGATGTATTTTATGCTTTATGTTTTTGCAGGTGGTATATGTTTTTACCATTTAGTCATGAGATTGGAGCAGGTTGTCATATGATGTAACTTAGTATTAGACAGGAGTTCCCCAGTCATTAAGACATTATACCTATAAACATACATGTGTGTTCTCCTTGCGTGACTTTGACGCGGAGGGCTACACATGTGTGTTCGGTAATCTTGATTAAATATATTGGTGGATTCCATTGACAATCTAGAGGATTGCTAATTTGGGAATCCGGAGCAGTAGGAATATTATACGGTTCCATTAACCAATGCACTTTTTACCACCAATATCCTAATCATTCCGACGCACCTTATTGGTCTGTTGGTCTGATAGGGGGGATACATCAGTCAACAATGGTTTGTTTTTGAATTACCACATGTATATTGATTTCTTTCAACCATAGATCCTATTCCTTATCTCTGACCACATACACCACACGTATTATCCATCTGTATGTTTCGTTTTTTCTTCTTTTTTATGGCATGGATCCTTTTGGGACAGTATTCGCCATTTTATTTAACAGGAAATGGATGTGTGCACACACAGTTCCTCTTCTTTAAACTTGGAGATAAATATAAGCGATTCACACTGAAGCCCCGTACACACGACCAGTTTCCTTGGCAGAATTCAGATTCCGACCGAGTTTCTGGCTGAATTCTGCCGAGAAACCCGGCCGTGTGTACAATTTCGCCGAGGAAGCCGACGAGGAGCTCGACGAGGAAATAGAGAACATGTTCTCTATTTCCTCGTTGTTCTATGGGAGCTCTCGGCCCGCCGAGCTCCTCGGTGGCTTCAGGGCTGAACTGGCCGAGGAACTCGATGTGCACAACATGATGCTGCCACCACCATGTTTCACAGTGGAGATGGTGTGTTCAGGGAGATGTGCAGTGTTAGTTTTCCGCCACACATAGAGTTTTGCTTTTAGGCCAAAAAGTTCAATTTTGGTCTCATCTGACCAGAGCATTTTCTTCCGCATTTTTGCTGTGTCCCCACATGGATTCTCACAAACTGCAAACGGGACTTCGTATTGGCTTTTTTTCAACAATGGCTTTCTTCTTGCCACTCTTCCATAAAGGTCAGATTTGTGGAGTGCATGGCTAATAGTTGTCCTGTGGACAGATTCTCCCACCTGAGCTGTGGATCTCTGCAGCTCCTCCAGAGTTACCGTGGGGTTCCTGGCTGCTTCTCTGTTTAATGCTCTCCATTCTTGGCCTGTCAGTTTAGGTGGATGGCCATGTCTTGGTAGGTTTGCAGTTGTGCCATGCTCTTTCCATTTTCGGATGATGGATTGAACAGTGCTCTGTGAGATGTTAGGGATATTTTTTATAACCTAACCCTGCTTTAACCACTTAAGCTTCGGACCATTTGGCTGCCAAATGACCGGGCCATTTTTTGCGATTCAGCACTGCGTCGTTTTAACTGACAATTGCATAGTCGTGCGATGTGGCTCCCAAACAAAATTGATGTCCTTTTTTCCCCACAAATAGAGATTTCTTTTGGTGGTATTTGACCACCTCTGCGGTTTTTATTTTTTGCGCTATAAACAAAAATAGAGCGAGAATTTTGAAAATTATTCAATATTTTGTACTTTTTGCTATAATAAATATCCACAATTTTTTTTTAAAGCACATTTTTTTCTCAGTTTAGGCCGATATGTCTTCTACATATTTTTGGTAAAAAAAATCACGATAAGCGTATATTGATTGGTTTACGTAAAAGTTTTAGCGTCTTCAAAATAGGGGATAGTTTTATGGCATTATATTGTTTATTTTTTTACTAGTAATGGCGGTGATCTGTGATTTGATTTTTATAATAACTGCAACTTTATGGCAGACACATCGGACACTTTTGACACATTTTTGGGACCATTGCCATTTTTACAGCGAACAGTGCTATAAAATGCACAGATTACTGTAAAAATGACACTGGCAGTGAAGGGGTTAACCACTAGGTGGCGCTGAATGGGTTAAGTGTGTCCTATGGAGTGATTCTAAGGCCCCGTACACACGACCAAACATGTTTGCTGAAACTGGTCCGCGGACCAGTTTCAGCAGACATGTTCGGTTGTCTGTACAGCCGAGCGGACAGGATTCCAGCGTACATTTGCCCGCCAGACCGTTTTCGAGCGGGCAAATGTTTCTAAACTTGCTTAGAAACATGCCCGCTGGAATCCTGTCCGTCGGACATGTTCGGTCGTCTGTACAGACTTACCGTACATGTCCGAGCGGCCGCCATCCCTCGCATGCGTCGAATGACTTAGACGCATGCGTGGAAGCATTGAACTGCCAGGGCCGCGCACGTCGCCGCGTCATCGTCGCGGCGACGGCGCGGCCTCGTCGCCGCGTATCGTGTACGCGCGGATTTCTGTATGATGGTGTGTACAGCCATCATACAGAAATCTCCAGGCGGGCATGTACGCTGAAAACGGTCCGGCGGACCGTTTTCATCGTACATGTTTTCCCGTCTGTACGAGGCATAACTGTTAGGGAACAGTAGTTTGCTGACATGTCACTAGGCAGAACAGGGGAATGCCTTCTTTACAAAGGCATCCCCTTGTTCTGCCTTTGCCAACCGCAATCATGGGCCGCCTGTGAACATCGAGTTCCCGGGACCATGGGCACACTTACGAGGCACGCGGCGGGCGCGTCTGCTGGGCAGCGAATTTAAAGGGACGTACAGGTAAGCCCATTTGCCTGCCCGTGCCATTCTGCCGATGTATATAGGCGTGCGGCGGTCGGCAAACGGTTAAACTTCTCCACAACTTTATCCCTGACCTATCTGGTGTGTTCCTTGGCCTTCATGATGCTGTTTGTTCACTAAGGTTCTCTAACAAACCTCTGAGGACTTCACAGAACAGCTGTATTTATACTGAGATTAAATTACACACAGATATACTCTATTTACTAATTAGGCAACTTCTAAAGGCAATTGGTTTCACTAGATTTTAGTTAGGGGTATCAGAGTAAAGGGGGCTGAATACAAATACACGCCACACTTTTCAGATATTTATTTGTAAAACATTTGAAAACCATTTATCATTTTCTTTCCATTTCACAATCATGTGCCATTTTGTGTTGGTCTATCACATAAAATCTCAATAAAATACATTTAGGTTTTTTGTTGTAACATGACAAAATTAATATTTTTTCAAGACACAGTTTATATGTGTCATTCGCTGACCTTTACATTCCTCAGTGATGTATTACAGTGTTATGTATTAGAGGAAATTTAAATATTACTTCAACATGATTCATGTTTTTTTGCTAAGTAATTTGTACGCAAAAGGTTAATTTCGGCATAAAAGGAATACTACAGTGGAAGAATCCCTCATGCATAGTATATTAAAGGTAAGTCTCTCAACATTCAACACTTTGGGATTAATTTAATCTAGTATCCCCTGATAAATCTTATGTCAGAGATGTGCAGCAATATCACATAAAAGGGCAGTCAGCAAGTGCTTGATAGTTCTCATGTTGTTCCTTCTGATATTAAGCTTTTTGATGTATAGAATTAGAAACTATTAGCCATGACATAGCATAACAACTTAGGGTTTATGTTTACCTCACAAGCTAATAACTAAAGTCACATTGTTGATTTTGTTTTCCTTCTTTTTTGTTCATACTAGCTGTGGATTTCATTTTTATACCTGCCAAACGATTCGGACAACTGTCAAATCATAGAAAAGCTTACATTTTTCAGATCTTTAATCACTTTTTGGGCACCTAAACCCCCTTCCTGCCCAGGTCAATTTTCAGCTTTTAGCTGTGTCACTTTTTGAAAGACAATTGCACTGTCATGCTACACTGTACCCAAATGACATTTTTATAATTTTTTTTCACACAAATAGAGCTTTGTTTTGGTGGTATATACTCACCACTGGGGTTTTAATTTCTTTTCTACACTAAAAAAAGAGTTTTCATAGTTGATCATAACATTTTGCAAACAGGTACGTTTTCTCCTTCATTAAAGTGTGCTGATGAGACACTGATAGGATGCACTGATAGGCACTGATAGGGCAGCACTAATGGGCACTGATAGGTGGCACTGATGGACTGATGAAGTGTCACTGGTGGGCACTGATCAGGAGGCACTAATGAGGCTACACTGATAGGTGGCAGTGGCACTGAAGGCCACTGATAGGTGGCACTGATGGCCACTAATAGGCAATGATAGGTGACACTGGTAGGCAGCACTGATAGGTGGCACTGGTGGGCACTGATGAGGCGGCAGTGGCTCTCTGTGTGCGGGACCAATGTCCTGTTTGCACAAGCAGGTAATCGTTTTTTTTCCTAATAGCGTGAGGGGAAAAAAAATTACTGGCTTGTTTATATCACGTGATCAGCTGTCATTGACTCGCTGATCACAGCGCATGCTCGGGAGGACGTACATATATGCCCTCCCGACAATTTAGCCGTCTTTTGGCTAAAGCGCGGGCGCAAAGAGGTTAAAATCCAACTTGAGCAAATCACTTCCTTGTCCAGCTTTCCAGCATGATTAGCAAATTAATTCTGCAGTCTACTATCAGGTAAAAAAAAAAAGCAGCAGTGTTTAAAAAGGTATTTTAGGTTCAAATAAAAAATGATAGCATGAATTAATTGGGAAAACCCTTTTACAAATAAAATAATGGCTAAAAGGAAAGGTTTGCCAACATATTTCTTACCTTCCCTGACTACCCCTACTCCTCAACATAATATAAACTATTTTAAACAAAACCTTTGCATTTTTATTGCACATCTTAGCCTGAGACATCATCACTGGTTGTCTGCACTTCTTTATGCAATGCATAGCCCTCTCCAAGCCTGTTTTAGATTGGTACTAGGAGCAGGCCAAAAGTCTTAATATGGGAATGAAGTTATGCAGCCTAAAAATCGTTGCCAAATATTTTACATGCTGCGCCAGATTCGATCAGTCTCCACACTCACATCTCAGGTTCTGGCTTGGCTCGTCTTCACCAAAGCAATTAACTGTATCAGCAACAGGAATGTCACACACCAAGATGTAAAGCAATTTTTCTTTATTAAAATAGCTAGCAGGAATTCATTCTATTCTGACATGTTGTTTCATGCTAGGTACAGTACTTTCTCAAAGCCTGGCTCTTTGCTTGTTTTAAGCCTTGTACACACTATTTTTTTTTGTTTTTCAACCTAGGGGGTTGAACGAAAAAAAACTGACAGCTCAGGTCGGAGCCAATTCAATGTTAGTGCAGCGTTCTCCCCTGATGTTCTATTGTGTTCTGACAAGGGGATGGTCCCCTCGCCAGAATACTCCAGTCAGCATTTTCAGACATTGCTGAGAGCGCTGACCAGAAGCCAGTCGGCAGACCTTTTTCAGCCATAAGCTATCAACAGCCTGGTTCTGTCGGACCAGCTGCCATACACACAGGCCGAATGTCGTCCGGTTTCTGTTGGACTGGCCAATGCCAGATGACATTTGGCCTGTTTGTGTACTAGGCTTTAACCTCCCTGGTGGTATGATTCTTTCAGAAAAAAGGTGCTAAAAGCGGTACCATTATTTGCAAGGAAATTTGGCGTTTTATACTGTAGGCCTGTAATTCTTAGGAATAACTAATTTAAATCTGACCAAACAAGAGTCTTGTAGGCATCCTGGGTATGATTTTTTTTTAAAAACAAAATTATAAATTATAATATAATAAATAATTATAAATAATTATAACAAATAATAATATAATTATAATAAAAATTATTCAATAATGTAATCAACTCAAAATCACGGAAATTTGCTCAGTTTCAGAATTGTCGCTGTCATTACTTTAATTTTTTTATGACGAATTTCCCCACAAATCGCTATCGCACAATTCTGCAGGTGATTATAATTTATTATCGCTGTTTTCTAGCTGCTCTAAAACCATTTTTGACATAAAAATACACTTTTGGTTGCTATGGACAATCTACAGTTTGCAGGCAGAAAGAACAGTTTTTTTTATATAAAAGCACATGTAGGGCACTGGGAATACCACTAGGGACAAGGGGGGTGTGTATTTTTTACATACAGTACTGTAATCTATAAGATTACAGTACTGTATGTAATGTGTTTGTTTTGTTTGTTTTTGTTTTTGTAATGTGTTTGAATTTGGCGCAGTTCTCCGCTCCGGTGCGTCGTAACGTCGCAGGGAACGGAGATCGGCGGCACAGGAGGACGCTCTGTGAATCGAGCGAGGTCCCGCTCGCTCACACAACGAGGTGGCATCGCTGGATCCAGGGACAAGGTAAGTAAACACTGTCTGTGGATCCAGCGAGGCAAGCCCGAGTCTGACTCGGGGTTACCGATCCTAGCACAAAAATGACTGTCTGTCTGACTCGGGAATACCGCCAGGGGGGTTAAAGATTGGTCGACTACACGTGTGCTTGTGCATGACACCCGACAGAGAGATAAATCAAGACAATAAAGAATAAGGAAAACATGAACATGATGCTTACTTTTTTAAACTAGGATTTAGGAATTAAAAATACTAAAAGAAAATGTTACCTTGTATAAATGCTTATAAATTAAAATGATTGCTGTCATTTCAGGTGCAAGATTACAAAAAATATGAATGAAAATTTCACAGTATCAACAGACTTTTTGATTTTGGCCTTAACAGACCTGCCAGACCTAAAAGTGTTTCTGTTTTGTATCCTCCTTCTCATCTACGTTCTAACATTTACAGGTAACCTAGCCATGATTGTAGTTTCACAGATCGATAAAGGCCTTCACAGGCCAATGTATTTCTTTTTGGGTAATTTAGCTTTCCTGGACATCTGCTATACATCAACCACCATGCCCAAAATGTTGCAGATTCTTTTAGTGAAGAAAAAAACGATTTCATTTGTTGGCTGTATAACTCAGCTGTATTTCTTTTTAGCATTTGTAGGCACTGAGTGTGTTCTTCTTGCAATTATGTCTTATGACAGATTTTTAGCTATTTGTAACCCCCTTAGGTACAAGGTTATAATGAATCACAACGTTTGTGTCAACTTAGCTTCTGCATCTTGGTTGAGTGGCCTTGTAAACTCTATAGTTCATACTGTTTCAACTTTCAGCCTTCACTTTTGTGGAATTAGGAAGATCAATTATTTTTTTTGTGACATCCCACCACTTCTTTCGCTTTCTTGTGATAATACATCAATAAATGAGGCCTTGTTGCTCTCCATTGGTGTTTTCATTGGGTGGATACCCTTCCTTAGCATTATCGTCTCATACATATTTATCATTGTGACTATAATAAAGATTAGGTCTAATAAAGGAAGACAGAAAGCATTTTCAACTTGTGCTTCTCATCTTACTGTAGTCATCCTGTACTATGGAAGTTCTATTTCCAACTACGTGAGACCGATTTCAACATACTCCTTAGGCAAGGACAAAATGATTTCAGTCTTGTATAGTGTGGTGACACCAATGTTGAATCCAATTATTTATACTTTAAAGAACCATGATTTTAAAAATGCAATCACTCGACAATTAACTTATAAAGGTAAATTATAAATTTGCAATTTATCAATTATTTTAGTTTTTTTAAATGCAATGCATCAAACTCTATAGATAATAGATGTGTGTAAATTATGAATGGCAGAAACACAATTAATTATGTGCATGAATAATCTTCAGAAATGTCCTAATAAGGCTGGGTTCACACTACGATTTTCCCGTCCTTCAGCCGCATACGATTTATATGAAAAAACGTATGCGGCTGAAACGGACGTAAACGTATGGAACCGCACATATGTGCGTTTTCCATTGACTTTAATGTTAAAAAAAACGTATGCATTTGCCATACGGTTTCAAAAACGGCAGCAAAACCCTGGTTGAACACGGTTTTGCGTACTGTTAAAAAACGTTTTGCCAGCAAATCGTACGCACCCGGATGCATCTGAGTGCATACGATTTGCAATGCATTGTCTATGTATGCGTTTTCCCGTACAGGCCCGTACGTTTTCAATACTGAAATCGTATGCGGCTGACGGACGGGAAAATCGTAGTGTGAACCCAGCCTAAGTAAAACATATTTTGAAAAACAAAGGATTTTGTCCATGACTTGTAGGTCTCATCAAATTTGCTTATACATAATTTGATACAGTTGATTTCAACATCATCTCTGATTATTATAAATGCTGATGTCCCATCTGAGTCTGACTTGTAAGTAATTGTAAATTAATTATACTATGTAAACATACATTTGGCTATTTTGACCACTTGCCGCCCAGCCTATATTCAATTGACGGCTATAAGCAAACATGGGGCCAGATTCACAGAAGAGATACGACGGCGTATCTCCTGATACGCCGTCGTATCTCTGTGTTCCGGCCGTCCTAACTATGCGACTGATTCATAGAATCAGTTACGCATAGCTAGCCCTAATTGAATTACACTGTCGGATCTTAAGGATGCAATTCTAGGCCGGCCGCTAGGTGGCGAGGCCATTGCGGTCGGCGTAGAATATGCAAATGACTAGTTACGGCGATTCCCGAACGTCCGCGCTGCCCGTCGATCTAACTTTACGTAGTTTCCGTCGAGTTACGCCGCGTAAAATTAGGGCTGAGCCCTAGTTGTTCTAAGCCATGTTAAGTATGGCCGTCGTTCCCGCGTCGAAATTTTAAAAACCACGTCGTTTGCGTAAGTCGTCTGTGAATGACGCTGGACGCCATTTACGTTAACGTCTAAACAAATGACGTCCGTGCGACGTCATTTAGCGCAATGCACGTCGGGTAATTTACCTGACGGAGCATGCGCAGTACGTTCGGCGTGGGAACGCGCCTAATTTAAATGGTGCCCGCCCCATTTGAATTGGGCGGGCTTGCGCCAAGCGCATTTACGTTACACCGCCGCAAGTTTACAGGTAAGAGTTTTGAGGATCAGGCACTTACGCTGTAAACCTGCGGTGGTGTAACGTAAATCAGATACGTTACGCTGCCGTGGAGCAACGTAATTGTATCTGAATCTGGCCCATAATGTGTAAATAAAATAAAAATAATGGATCACTCCCCAGAGTAGTACAATGTTACTATGGTAACATTATATTTCTCTGGTCAAAGTGTGTAAAATTTTTTAAAAAAAAATATAATAAAAAATAAACAAATAATAAAAAAAATTATATATTTTTTCATACTGTCACCAGCCAGTGTCCCTGATCACCGCCACACCAGGTATATGATGACACTGTACTGCACTGGTGACAGTATGTAAAAAAATATATATATACAGTATGGGCCAAATCTTCAAAGGAGATACGCAGGCGGAACTGCTGTTCAGCCTGCGTATCCCTGTGCCTATCTTTGGAAACTATCCTCAGAAGGATTTTTCCAAAGATAGGCAGAAGATCCGACATCTGTAATAGACTTACACTGTCGGATCTCAGGATGCAGTACCGCATCCGCCGCTGGGGGCATTTCGAGTCGAAATGCCGCTTTGCGTATGCAAATGAGTACTTAGGCAGATCCACAAAGCTTTTTAGCTTTGTGTTTTCTGCGTAAGTGACGTTTTGCATGCGTAAAATTAGGGATGCTTTTACAAGGCCTAAACTGTTTAGACCTTGTAAAAACACCTTTTTTTCGATCGCCGCGTTTTTTTTTAAATTTCGAAAAAAAAATCCCGGCGCGTAACTTTTTTTTTCCCGACGCAACTTTATTGTCCCGTCGCGATCCACAAAGCCCGGCGTAAAGTACGTTCGCGCGATGCACGTCGGGAAAAATGACGTCACACGCATTCGCCGAACGTCCGGCGCGGGAGCGCGCCTCATTTAAATAGGAATCGCCCCCTCGATCAGACGACCGCCTTGCGACGAAGGCACTTAAGTTACACGGCGTGTAATTTCTAGGTAAGTGCTTTGTGGATCGGGCACTTAGGTAGAAATTTAACGCCTGTGTAACTTAACTGCTGAAAGTTAAGTTAGGCAGGTTTTTTGAAGATTTGGCCCCATGTTTTTTAATGTATTTTTCCCCAAAATTATGAGAAAAAATTAAAACTTCAAAAAACTTGCAATGCCTCCTACTTAATACCTTGAACTGTATACATCCCAAAAACGGGTGATTTGGGGGATATTTGTACTGTCCTGACATTTTGGGATAGGCCATCAGTACATCAGGACTTATCAATTTTCAGATATATACCATAGATTGTGGACTGTATAACTTTCCT
Organism: Rana temporaria; assembly: GCF_905171775.1. NCBI lineage: Eukaryota > Metazoa > Chordata > Amphibia > Anura > Ranidae > Rana > Rana temporaria. The sequence goes on from NC_053489.1 coordinate 245,591,038, forward strand.
ACAGACTAAATAATATACACTGATCTTGGGTTATTTTCACCAAAGAAATGTAGCAGAATACATTTTGGCCTAAATTTATGAAGCACAATTATTTATTTGCAAAATTTTATAACAGAAAAAAAAAAATTCAAAATTTTGTTTGGGTACAGTGTTGCATGATGGTTCAATTGTCATTCAAAGTGTGACAGCGCTGAAAGCTTAAAATTGGCCTGGGCAGGAAGGTGGTAAAAGTGCTGGTATGAAAAAGAGCATTAATGTACATCACATAATTTAATTTTAATTCACTGAGTTCAGATCAGTAATAAAATAAAACAATAAAACTATTCTGAATAAGCAATACAAACACTTAAAACATGTCCATATTCACATTGGCAGCTAAAGGCCTTGTAAGAAATTAATCTTCACAATAGAGTCTCTGAAATCACAGATAATTTTCCCTTATTTTCTATTTAACTTTTCAGCCTGCTAGCCTGTGATTAAAGAGCAGATTTTGTGAGGATCAATTACTTCACAGTAAATGCAGCAACATAGGTCAGTCTGTAGTTGTTTTAATGATCTTGAACCCTTTTGCTGCCATGGACATAAGGCTTACCTCATTAGTAGCAGCAACATTTCACACACATTTCATCAGCCAACAGTCAACTTTCCCATGAAAAGAGAGAAGAGGAGGAACAGTGAGCAATCATTAATGCTGGTTGCAGGGCCGTTTGAAGGAATTTAGGGGCCCCAAGCAAAAAGGACATAAAGGCCCCCCAACCCCCCCCCGCACGCACGCACGCAAAGCCCCCCATGTTCTTTCTACTCCCTCTGCCCCCCCCCCTCCAGGAGATTCAGTTTCCTGTTAATGGCTGGACTGAAAGGAAGTGAGCACTCAGTGTGCACTTCCTGTCAGTCTGGAACAGGAAGTGAAACTGAATCTCCTGTACTGCGCGGTACCCGGTCGGAGTCCGGACTGACAGGAGGAAGGAAGAGGAGCTCGGCCACGCAACAGAAAGGGGAAGTGACGACTCGAGGCAGCAGTGCTGCAGGCTCTCTATAGAGCGCTCAGGGGGCTGCAGCATATAGGAAGCGTGGCAAGGGCGGCAAGAGCCATGCTTGGGGCCCCAGGCCAGCTTGGGGCCTCAAGCAATTAAGCACAGGCAAAAAGTGTATTTGTTTCTTCTTTTTTTTCCCCAATCACATAACTGCATGGATATGCAATTATTAGCCCTGAGCAATTTATGATGGGTGGTGCCAATGGATGAGCAGTGACATTTCTGTGAATGGATTTTGGTAAATTTTCAGCAAATAAATCTCCAATTGATGCCAAGGGTGAAACAATTGGGAATAGCAAAAATTATGTTTCTTCTGATGCCCTGTACACACGATTGGTTCGTCTGATGAAAACGGACCAATGGACCATTTTCATCAGACGAACCGATCGTGTGTGGGCCCCATCTTTTTTTTCCCATCGGTGAAAAAAAATAGAACCTGTTTTAAAATTTTCTTATGGTTAAAAAACCAATAGAAAAAAATGATCGTCTGAGGGAAAATCCATCGGTTAAAAATCCATGCATGCTTAGAATCAAGTCGACGCATGCTCGGAAGCATTGAACTTAATTTTTCTCAGCACGTCGTTGTGTTTTACGTAACTGCATTGGACACGATCGGATTTTTAACCGATGGTGTGTAGGCAAGACTGATGAAAATCAGCTTCATCAGATATCTGATGAAAAAATCCATCGGTCCCTTTTCATCAGCCAAACCGATCGTGTGTACAGGGCATAAGGCATGAGTGAGTCAATTGATGTCAACTGGAGGTAAAATGTTGTCACTAGGGATGAGCTGAACACACTTAAGTTCAGTTCATGGAGGTTCAACTGAACATATCAAATGTTTGGATGCTCAATTCAAGGACTGTTGAATTCAACAGGAGCTAAATCTGTCAATTTATTTTCCATTTTTAAGGCTAAAGGCAAAGGATTGGCAAACAAATGGATGCACCTCCATATGGGACATGTACCAATGCTAAAAAATGTTTTGCATGGACCAGGGAATTTAAACATTCACAATACCTTTGAAACAACTGCTTGTAATTTTTCATGTGTCACATCTCTACCATATGAACAATGTAGAATAGTGAAAGCCATTTTACCACACCCACTTCCCTGCATGCTCATTGCCACCTCCTTTTATGGCCATCAAGGCTGTATGCTTGAATTACTTTTAAAATGATCTTGCGCTAAAGAAATAAACCAAAACGTGCAAACTGCAAAAGTGGTAAAGTGCTATAGGATGAATTCCAATAGAATTCATATACAGTGCAATCATGAGCAAACTAACACTTACTTTTCCCCAAGAAAAATATAATAAAACATCAATAAATAATCAATAAATATAGTGCAAATGTGCAAATAGCAAAAAGTTCAAAAATACTAGTAGGTGCTAAATGTGAAAAATAGTTCAATATTTCAATTTGAATGAATAAGTGAAAATAAAATTCTGGAGAGGCGTGGCCTTACGCAGCATGGAGTAGGACGTGTGTGCCTGGAGCTCCGTCCTATACTCCTGCTACTATTGATCCTGCACTCCGCACATCCTCCCAACCACCTTGGTCAGCTGCCTGGAGACCCTGCACACACCCTGCCTTGACTCCACAGACCGTCCGACGGCCCGACCGGATTGACGATCCCCCCACACGGCAGCCGCATTCAGGCGAGTCCGCGGCTTCAGCCTAGGCACGGAGATAGCGGCCATCTTGCTGCACTCATCCTCCAGGCCGGAGCTACTTCAGGCAGGCCTAGCACGGATTACCTTCCTGGGGCCACTCCTCAGTACTAGCCCCTGCCTGTAAGGGTCTTTAGCCGCCCGTCGGCCCCCACAACTGCAATCAGGAGAGCCCGCGGCTTGGGCCTACACGTGGAGGACCGCGGCCATTTTACCACACCCACTCCCCAGAGCAACGCTGTATCCTGGCTCTGTCACCGGGCAGCATAACGTGGAAGACCCCTCTGGAACACCTAGCTGCATCTTGTCTTTGCTGTTGCAGGCCCTGAGACATCCATCAGCCTTTGCAGACGTGACTTAAATAGTTTGGGGCTGGGGTCTACTGCAGTGGCCATCTTGCTCCTCCAGGTCCCTCAGCCCATACACTACCCTATACAGCTCCGCTGCTTAACATCCACGAGCCGGAGGTGCCTTGGCACTGTACTCCAGGCCCCCCCAAGTATGCCACCAACTAAATCCCAGAAGGCAGCCGTGGCAAAACTTGAGCAGTACCGCCGACAAGAAGGGGAAGAAGTGGTGGAGGATGACGCTCCTGAGAAGACAGGAGGGGGAGAATGAACAACAGGCGATACTGACGGTTTACTTGAAGTGATCACCCTATGCAGAACTTCCCTTACAGCACAAATAGAGGAGGTAAAGATGGACATTTCTCTTATCAGGCAAGACTTTCAAAAGCTCAGGGACCAGGTGACGGAGACTGAGACCAGACTGACCACAGTGGAAAACGCCTTTCCACCCCTACAAACATCCTCAGACTGCATGCAACAGCAAATACACCAAATGCTTACGAAACATTATGATATGGAGAACAGGATTAGAAGATGTAACCTGCGCTTTATAGGCCTGCCAGAGGGGGCTGAGGGTAAGGACACCACCACGTTCCTGGAGAGAAGCCTTCTCCCCCATGTTTGCAGTAGAGAGGGCACACCGCATGCCAGCTGCAGGGTGCCCCCCCCCCGCATTTTTTTTCCAAACTCCTCAAATACAAGGATCGGGTTGCAGCTCTAAAAATGGCGAGGGATAAAGGCAACATCCCCATGGAAAATGTTACAGTAGCAATTTTTCCTGACTTCTCGGCGAAGGTGCAGCACCACCGACAAAGCTTCACAGAGGCCAAACACAGGCTGCGGATCAAACACTACAAATATTCCATGCTTTTTCCTGCCCACCTCAGAATAGAACAAGACGGCCGAGCTGTCTTTTTTGAGCATCCAGAGGAAGTATTATCCTGGCTGGAATGCCGCGATGTCCGTGAGAGAGCGGATTGACCAAGTCCTAGGTACACAATTATGACTATTTATGCTCGCGACCATTTGAAGGGCTATGCATTACCAGAAGTCAAATACCTACGTGGTTCCCTGAAGCCACATGGCACTCTCCTTGCAGCTATCTATTTTTGAACGTGGAACGTCTTGTGCCACACATAACGCACTCATTGATGTGACATGAAACTAATCATATATCAACGCGAGTACAAAATACAATCCCAGGCATTTGTTATACAGGAGTCCAAGCACTCTACCCATTATATCCTTGAGACCTTAAGTAATATTGCAGACCACATCGGCCACAGGAGTTCTGGGGATACATGGTCCTGCCAGCGAAGTGCACTGTGCAGCAAGACTTTGCCCCATACACCACTGGGAACCACTCTCATGTTTGCTGGAGCTCTCTCGGGCACGATAAGTGCCCTATGCCGAGAACGTGGGGACCATACTATTTTGACTTATCCTGATTTACTAACACTGCGGGTGTCCATTGACCCCTACGGATCTCAGAGACTCCACCAGCTATGCTACCGCCTTTACGCACTTACTCATAAGGCAATGACAATGTACCTGTTACCTTGCTCTCCTATTGTATGACCTTACTGTTTCAGTTACCAAGAATCTATGCAAAGTATGCTTAACATGTATGCACCTTTTAATCAATGTTCAGTGTTCAACGTTAAAAAAAGAAAATAAAGTTCTGAAACGTCCCATATAATTGACAACAGACAGAGGAACCAATCCTCAAATGCCTCAAATGTCTTGATGAGATCGTTTTCTCAATTGGAGTATTGAACATTAATGTTTGTCCTCCACCAGTCTCCCAGAACTCTCACCTTACAAATATATGGTATCAGGCACATCAGTTTTTCCCCACTCTTCTCTGCTATCTAGTGCTGGGATTGCTGTGATAATATCACTACTTCTCTCCTCTATCCCTTGTGATCTCACTTTCCTGAAGGGAACGACAGGGAGAGGGGGGGGGGCTCCAACCCGTGGCCAGGAGCAAGCAAAGGGGAGAGGAGACTCCAATGGTGTAGTAGTATAAATAAAACTTTAATGTTGCACACATAAAAATGGACTCTTACAATAAGTATAAAGTAGCTAGCTTGTTAGGGTAAAGATGCAGCGTATGTTGCGCTGTCTTACTGTTCCCTCCGCTCCTTCCGGTCTGCGGTGGCCACAATCTACCTCCCTAGTAGGGAGCTCTCTCCCCCCCCCCCCTGTCGTTCCCTTCAGGAAAGCGAGATCACAAGGCATAGAGGAGAGAAGTAGTGATATTATCACAGCAATCCCAGCACTATATAACAGAGAAGAGTGTGGAAAAGCTGATGTGCCTGATACCATATATTTGTAAGGTGAGATTTCTATGAGACTGGTGGAGGACAAACATCATGGTTCAATACTCCAATTAAGAAAACATTCTCATTAAGACTTTTGAGGAATTTGAGAATTGGTTTCTCTGTCTGCTGTCAATTATATGGGATGTTTCAGAACTATATTTTCACTTATTCATTCAAATTGAAATAGGAAAAAGAACAAGATGCGCTAAATAAAATAATACAATATATGATACCATACAGCATGTGACAAATTAATGTCCATAAATAGAAGTAAAAAATAAAGGAAATAAAGTTCTTAAAGGGACGATAAGGCTCCTATTCACCCGTGTAGTGAAAAGAGGAGATGAACCTTATTGATCCACCAATAAGTCCAAGGTTCTATAGGTGACTATCCCAAAGCAGTGATCCACCACCGAGAGTAAGTATAGCCTCTTACCGGATGTCCGGCGGTCTCTTAATTAAAAGAAGACCCCAGAAAGCATATAAAGATGAACCGTTGAAAATCAAAGTGCAGGTGGGCTGAGCTGGAAACCAATCTTTATCTCATTCCGGTGCTTGCAAACTCGATTATCAGGTACCATGGAAAAACATATGGGAACCGCAATAGTGTAAAACCATAGATACGTTTATTTTAAAAAGAAAAGTCAAAAACACACTTACATTTAAACAATGTTATAAGGGCATGTCTAATTGGAGCTCCGGCCGGAAGCTGTCCAAACTGACCCGTCCAAATGGTGAAGAAGTCGTGCAAGAATACGGGGGGTGATCCGATGCCGCACTCGTTCCGCCCGACCGGTTTCGCGATAAATCGCTTCCCCTGCCCCAGAGGAAGCGATTTATCGCGAAACCGGTCGGGCGGAACGAGTGCGGCATCGGATCACCCCCCGTATTCTTGCACGACTTCTTCACCATTTGGACGGGTCAGTTTGGACAGCTTCCGGCCGGAGCTCCAATTAGACATGCCCTTATAACATTGTTTAAATGTAACTGTGTTTTTGACTTTTCTTTTTAAAATAAACGTATCTATGGTTTTACACTATTGCGGTTCCCATATGTTTTTCCATGGTACCTGATAATCGAGTTTGCAAACACCGGAATGAGATAAAGATTGGTTTCCAGCTCAGCCCACCTGCACTTTGATTTTCAACGGTTCATCTTTATATGCTTTCTGGGGTCTTCTTTTAATTAAGAGACCGCCGGACATCCGGTAAGAGGCTATACTTACTCTCGGTGGTGGATCACTGCTTTGGGATAGTCACCTATAGAACCTTGGACTTATTGGTGGATCAATAAGGTTCATCTCCTCTTTTCACGAGTGAATTTCACGAATTTCACGGGTGAATAGGAGCCTTATCGTCCCTTTAAGAACTTTATTTCCTTTATTTTTTACTTCTATTTATGGACATTAATTTGTCACATGCTGTATGGTATCATATATTGTATTATTTTATTTAGCGCATCTTGTTCTTTTTCCTATGTTATCACTGTTCTACCACATGCAGTAAGGTGCAGCTTCATTTGTTCATAATAGTATTCTTTAGGAGTACCATTACACTGTATTTGTATTTTTATTAGCGCAGTTGCTCCCCATTTCTTTTTCCATTCAAATTGAAATATTGAACTATTTTTCACATTTAGCACCTACTGAGTGTATTTTTGCACTTTTTGCTATTTGCACATTTGCACTATATTTATTGATTATTTATTGATGTTTTATTATATTTTTCTTGTGGAATAGTAAGTGTTAGTTTGCACATGATTGCACTGTATATGAATTCAATTGGAATTCATCCTATAGCACTTTACCACTTTTGCAGTTTGCACGTTTTGGTTTATTTCTTTAGCGCAAGTGTATCTCTGGCGGCGTAAGGGCGCGGAATTCAAATGGATGTAATGGGGGCGTGTTTTATGTTAATACTTCGTGACCCGATGTAAACAAAGTTTTTTTTAACTGCACATGCGCAGTCCGTGGGGGTATCCCAGTGCGCAAGCTCGAAATTAACCCGGAAAAAGCCAATGCTTCCGACGGTGACGTCATTCTACGTAAATCCCTATTCGCAAACGACTTACGCAAACAACGTAAAAAATTCAAAATTGTACGCGGGAACGACGGCCATACTTAACATTGAGTACGCCTCATAACAGTACCTTTAACTATACGCCGGAAAAAGGCGAACGAAAATGACGTAAAAAAATGCACCGGCCGGACGTACGTTCGTGGATCGCCGTAAATAGCTAATTTGCATACTCGACACAGATTTCGACGGAAACGCCACCTAGCAACCGCCGAAAAATTGCATCTAAGATCCGACGGCGTACTAAGACGTACGCCTGTCGGATCGATCCCAGATGCCGTCGTATCTTGTTTTGTGGATACAAAACAAAGATACGACGCAGGAAATTTAAAATTACGCAGGCGTATCAATAGATGCGCCGGCGTAATCCTTTTGTGGATCTGCCCCATAATGTTTGGGGGTTTTAAGTAATTTTCTAGCAAAAAAAAATGTTTTAGTCTTGTAAATACCAAATCTGAAAAACACCTTCTGTCCTTAAGTGGTTAATCTAACTACAGCAACTAGCAACTGTACACCTGAGTTGTGTTGCACCTGTGAGATCCTATAAACCTTAGGACTGTTGCAGGACTTAGAAGTGCTGAAGAATACGTTTTAAACACACGCATACATGTTTATGTTCGATAGATTGGCAACTGAAAACAATAAGACCTTTTGGATACATTCAATGTTTTCAGTAAGTTTTTGAGAACAATAAAATAACAGTGTAACCTTTCCTACCAAATGGCATGTGGACAAAATGGTCGACCATGGTGCATAAGGGCATACTTAACACTTTCTTGGTGGAGGCAAAGCACAAAGTGTTATCCTGCGGGTCGTCCCTGAAAGGTTGGCAAAATTATACCCTGGTACCTCGCCCCTATGGCTTCGGTGATGTGGACAGGAAGGTGACATGAATCATGTCTGGCAGTCCAGTCCAAAGGTCTGAAACTTCTATATCAAGATGTTTAACCTGGTCTATTCAATGAAAGGACAGAATGTACCCAGAGATGCCAAAACAGTGCTGTTTGCTGACTTGCTGGAGTAGATTCCCTGACATCCTTAAACTCTCATATTTTAAATTTTTCTAGCAGCTAAAATAACCATAGCGCGAGCATGGAAACCACCCCATATTAATATTTCGTTGGTGAAACACAAAATATCCTGGATTATGATTAATGAAAAACTGACCAGTATTCATGGAGATAAGCAAGTTAGGTTTGAAAAAGTGTGGAACCCTTGGATTGCATATCTTCAAGTTCCCTAAACACTTTTCTCTCTTTCCTTCTCTTTTTTCACTTTTCCTGTTATATACATTTTTCGGTAGGATGCTGTGGGGGGGGGGGGAGGCGGTTTGCGTTAAGCCTCCCCAATTGTTCTATTATTTCGAGATCAAGACCACATGATTAGAGGTATCGGGACCACTCCTAGATGATAATGTTCTTCTATATGACCATGTTCTAGAGATATGTGTGATCAACAGCGTACAGAAATGTTACTTGATAATCTTTTCTATCTGTTGATTTTTATTGGTGCCTAGTTGCTGATACCTATGGGCTCACAGCCTTGGACAACTGGTTGTGCTAATAAGTAACTTTGGAAAATGCATCCTTGTTCTGACAATTATCTGACATTGTTTAAATATAAACTTCTTTATGGTGCTTAAAACTTGTAATAAAAACGATTGTAGAAAAAAATAGCAGTTTACCACCGTGTCTGCAATTTTTGGAAAACTGTGTAATATGGTCCTAACAAGTCTTGAAGCCAAGTGGATTGCCTGCTTCCTACTTTTCACATCAGGGCTGACAGTCACACTTCCAGTGGCCCCATAGCTATTTTGAGTTACAAGTTCTTTTAAGACAAGCCTCAAAGTCCATAAGATCCCTCCAGTTCACTCTACAGGCATATTACGGGGACCTTAAGTCCCAAATTACCTAGCAAGTGCATATGAGTATGAGTGTAAAATACAGCACCTACGTATACTATTTTTTAAGACTGGGCACATTCTATCATTGTACAGAGTGAGACCAATTCAGTGCTGAGCATCTTTCTTGCTTCCTTCCTCAGCCCATATACAGAAGAATTTCCAGTCAGGTTCAGTTGAAAGAAATGTTACTCTTTACTCCTTGTGAGAGTAAACATTACAACAAGTTCAGGATTAAACATGACATTCTCCATCAGCAGTTGCCTTTTTTTCATCTTCTAAATACACCTCTGTTAGCTTATGTGGCCATGTACAAGAAGAGGAGGGTTTAGAAGATGAAAAAAGGCACCATCAATGCATTCAGGAGAGGAGTATTTGGGCAGAAAAAATGTTGAATGTGCCTGAACACACTAGGCGTGTTCCGTGTTTTATTCCAGTTGGCAGAATAATCTAATATTCTGGCCGGTAGAATGAAAGAACTGTAGGGAGATCTTGTGCATGTACTCTGTTGTACTGTTATTTCTCTGTATCAGGGGTAGGCAACCTATGAGAGGTGGTGATCTACATGTTAGAAGAGATCAGAGATCACCAGGGTGTTTCACCCTTTAAAAAAAATAAAGAAATGAGCAATGTTATCTGGGGAAGTGTACAGGGGTAAGTAGTTATAAGGAAGTGTACAGGGGCTAGTAGTTTCCAGGGTTGAGTACAGGGGTCATGAGTGTGTATGGCAGATAATAGGGGTCAGCAGGGAAGTGTTCAGGGGTCAGCAGGGTAAAGGTCAATGGGGGCAGTGTATAGGGGTCAACAGGGTGAAGGTCAGTGGGGCAGTGTACAGAGGTCAGCAGGTTGAAGGTCTGTGGGGCAGTTTACAGGGGTCAGAAGGGTGAAAGTCTGTGGGGCAGTGTACAGGGGTCAGCAGGGTGAAGGTCAGTGGGGCAGTGTACAGGGGTCAGCAGGGTGAAGGTATGTGGGGCAGTGTACAGGGGTCAGCAGGGTGAAGGTCTGTGGGGCAGTGTACAGGGGTCAGCAGCAGGGTGAAGGTCAGTGGGGTGTTGTACAGGGGTCAGCATGGTAAAGGTCAGTGGAGCAGTGTACATGGTTTAGCAGGGTGTAAGTTAGTTAGGTCAATGTACAGAGGTCAGCAGGTAAAAGACAGAGGTAGTGATTTTACTCATATTCCTCTAGTGTGCTAATCCCTGCTAGCTCTCCTCCCCTGTCCCATCCTATACGATGTCAGGCACATGGCTTCTCTGCACTGCTCTGAAAGTGGGGGAGGAACACCAATGTCCCAATCTTACCAATGGAGGGTCAGCAAGATGGGGACTTAACTCATGCGGATTTGGACATGAGTCCAAACCAGCTACAGCTTTCCCACTGGGAAGCTGTTAAAGCCAACAGCTGTTCATAGACAGGGAATAACTCTGCCATCTGTGATTGGCTGTCAGTGTTGATACATTCTTAGCAGGATAGCAACAAGTTGATGACCCCCATCATAGAGGATCTCTGGCAGAATAAAAACTATTGGGCATTTCTATGTCAGATTCCACTGGGGAAAGTGCAGTCAGATGGTGCAACCAGTTGCTGAAAAGCAGGAGGAGGCATGAGCACTAGAGGAAAAACAGCATCCTTTAAAATGATCACTAGCCCAGGAATACTCATGGACCAAGTAGCGCGAGCACATCAGGAACACAAGGAGGGCTATTAAAGCCGATAGCCAATAAAAGAGCTGTGCCGTCGGGAAGCTTACAAAGCTGACAGACAATCACAGGTGATAGAGGCTTTGTCAGCTTCCCGACAGCACAGCTCAGGCAGGTTCAGATTAGTGACTGAACCCACCTGAGCTCTTCCTTGCAATATACCTGTCACCTACCCATGGTCCGCAGGTCGATCGACAGGTTGCCGACCCCAGCTCTATATGATTTCTTTCATAAATATATGTAAAAAAAAACGTTAGCTCTTGATCTTGTGTGCATGAGGCCTTAAAGAGTAACTCCACTTTTGTTAAGAAAAAAACACCCCCCTTTGAATGATCTGTGTACATTACAAGGATTTTAACAATCTTTGTTGCAGGCTTCTACCTTTGGTTATTCTGAAGAAATCCATGTGTGTTTGTCTGTGTCCATGTTGAAAGTTACTTGCAGGGCAACATTTTTGTTGCAGGGTATGCCTAATGTGTGTCTTGTATCTTAGTGCAGACTTATGGGAAAATCAGAGAGCCAATCACACAAGCAGGAAATTATGTTTCTGTGTACAGAACACCTCCAGGTAACCATAATGCATTGCATCTTAAAGAAAATTACAGCAGCTGCAGATGGAAAAGGAATAACATTCAATTACAATATAACTTGAGTCGCAATTGTATACGCTATTTTCTTTTTTTGCTATTTTTTTTTCTACAAAAGTGGAGTTACCCTTTAAAGTGGAAATATAGGCTAAATAAGTCTTGTTAAAAATGTTGCCTCCCTCTCCTCCTACCTGTTCTGTATACGGTTTATAAAACCCCATGCACACGAGACGCTGCTAAACTCGAGTTCAGAGGCATTTGGGCATTTTTTTCAACTGCCCCTGAACACATTTAATGTTATCCTATGTGTCCATGCACACAATCAGTTTTTTTTTGCGTTTTAAAGCAGTTGGGTTTATGTCCGTTTTTTCAGACGCAAAATTTTGGGTTCAGAAGCGTTTTATTTTTGCGTTTTAAACTTTGGGAGGGTCTGAAAATGTCTTTGAGATAAGCGCGGACAGCCGCAAACACGGTAAAACGCCGCTAATCGTGGCAAAACGCTGTGCAATTCGCGGCAAAAACTGACGTTTTTGCCTTTGAAAACGTGAGTTTAGAGGTGTTTGTAATTGCTTCTCGTGTGCATGAGGCCTAAAAGTAGACATTGTAAATACTTTTACTTCAATCTGCTTCAGTACTGTCATGTGATTCAGAAGTTACAGCTCTTCTGTCACTAAAAAACTGCTGCAGGAGATGGGCGAGAGCACAAACCAAGGAGAAATAATGAAAGCCAGCGGGTGACTTTACAACTTTGGGAATTCAGCCCTATTGTTGAGTGCTTCCCTGACATAGGGGGTTACTGCTTGGGGATCATGTGACTGCACCAAAGTGTATTAAAAAAAAGATGTTTACATTACTCTCCTTTAAAAACATAGATAGGAGGACAGGGGGAGTCAACGCTTTTAATAAGTCTATATTATAGCATATACTTCACTTCATCCAATAAAGCAAATACTTTAGTATATACCTTTATACAATGCGTCTTTCAAGGTGATTCAGTTGCTCACTTAGTCTCTCTTAAAGCAGCTACTTCTAAACGGTCTCCCTATGTAAATTGCTCCAAGTTGCAAAGCAGGTATGGGATAGTTCAAATTCAAGTACTCAGATTAAAGGGGTTGTAAAAGTTTATTTTAAATAACAAACATGTCATACTTACCTCCACTGTGCAGCTTGTTTTGCACAGAGTTGCCCCAATCCTTGTCTTCTGGGGTCCCTTGATGGCTGTCTCGGCTCCTCCCCGCAAGAGCTAACCCCCCTCTGGGAAGTGTTCTCCCAGCAGCAGAATTAACAGCAGCAGGAGCTATAAATCATCCAATAAAGAGCTGAGAAGAGCCAAGAAGAGCCAAGAAGCCCGGGCCAAGAAGCCAGCGTGTTCACGACTCGGGACTTTCGAGGGCTCAGGTAAGTAAATGGGGGGCTGTAAGCATCGGATTTTGTTTTTTTACTATAATGCATAGGAGCAAAGCTTTACAACCCATTTAAGTATTCTGTGAACATACTTTTGGCTGGAGGTGTAGGTGTATGGAGCAATATCATCTATGCAACTATTACCTTCAAAATGATAGTATTCACTGACTTTCTGGTTTATCCATACAGCCCACAACCCCCCTTTCTTCCATAATCCCCACAATGAGCTAATCCATGCTTCTCCACATTCAGCAATTGCTGGCCTTCGCCTTCTTTCTCAATTTTCCCTTTCCTTTTCACTCCTTCCCTTCCCTGGGGCCACACTCAGACATGATGTCTTTTTTATAGGATATTATATACTTATTGATACACATATAGGTGAATTTTGTTACATGGCGTCCGGACGCATTGCTTATGTTTGTTAATGTTGTTATTTCTTTTGCTATGTTTTTGTTTGGAGCATTATTGTGTCAGCCATTGTTCTTGTGAGGCTGTGTTACCTTTTGGCACACTACGTTACATTTTGCCATACTCTGTTTTCATTATTAAATTTATGATCCGTTTGTTACCATTGTAACTTATTTTCCTGGTGCATCACACTGTGTTATGTTGTTTGCTATGAGTATTTAGATAATATATTATTTTACTTTCTTCACTGTGCGGTTCCATTTGTATGCATTTGTTTTTTCTCATTTTTGGTTCTCCAAGATATTTGGAACAACCTACCTGCCAAGTTCCTTCAAAAACCGTATGCAAGTGTACCCCGGAGAAAGACAAAGGATGGTCACAACATGTAAATTGATTTGGATTTCTCTTCTGTTTATTTACTTTCCATTTTGTTAATGGATAAAAACTATTACCACTTCTATTTCTGAAAACATTCTTAAAGTGGAGCTCCGGACAAAATTACACTTTTTAAATAAAAATACCCCTATAATACAAAAGCTTAAAGCGGGGTTTCCACTACATGTTGCATTTTTTAAAAGTATGTCCGTTCATTACTTGTTTTGGCTGTATACAATGTGTCACTTACTATGTCTAAATGCGCCGCCGTTCCGCAGATTCTCAGCAAAGAACACTTTATATTTAGTTGTTCCGATGGATGTCATTTTGCTTGTGGGCATTATGAATCCCACAAGCAATTACTTCCTGGATTTCTCGATAGACGAATAGTAAAGCGCCGCAAGTCCCGCAGCGCCGCGCCGTCAACCACTTGAGTTGCACAGGGGAGGCGCACGGCATCATGTGACTACATTTCCCAGGAGCATTTTTTTTTTTTTTTTTTAGGTGTAATCTACACTTTAAAGCAACATTTTTTTTTTTTTTGATGGAACCTCCACTTGTATTCTAGTAAAATTAGTCTGTAAACTAAGGTCCGTTTTGTTAGGTTATTACAGCATTTTGAAAGTTTATAAACTAGCATTAGACCGTGACCATCTTAAGTGTGGGCATCTGAAGCCAGACTGTAATACTTCCTGCATTTCAGCTTTGCAGATCTCGCACATGCTCAGCGCTGCACAAGCGGTGTAATAGGTTTCAGGTCAGGTGTCCACAGCAACGGCAGTGTCAGACGAAGGTGCCGCCCCTTATGCAGACCTCTCCTGAAATAACCTATTAAAAGTTGATATGTGGGGGGGATAGGGATGGTTGCCGCCGATCGCCGAATATAAATGACATTGTCCATTAGAAGTTGATATACACGGGGAGGTTGGAGGATGGTTGCCGCCGATCGCCGAATAAAAAGGACATTGCCCATTAGAAGTTGATAACCTGGGGGGGTTGGGGGATGTTTGCCGCTGATCGCCGAATAAAAATTACATTGCCCATTAGAAGTTGATAACCGGGGGGGGTGGTGGTTTCTACCGATCGCTGAATATAAATGACATTAGAAGTTAATAACCGTGGGGGGGGGGGGGTTGTCGCGATCGCCGAATATAAACGACATTGACAATTAGCATTTGATAACCAGAGGGGGGGGGGGGGGGGGGGTTTGAGGATGGTTGCTGCCGATCGCCGAATGTAGTTGATAACCGGGGAGGAGGGGCGGGGTTGGTAGGGTTTTTGCTGCTGATCGCCTAATTTAAATGACATTGCCCATTAGATGTTGATAATCGGGGGGGGGGGAGGTGTTGGAGGATGTTTGCCACCGATCACCGAATAAAAATGACATTGCTAATGATAGGGGGGGGGGTTGCCGTAGATCAACGGATATAAATGACAACTGGCGATTAGAAGTAGGGGGTGGTTCCCGCCGCCGATTGCCTCCATTTGAATATTAGAAGCGTGCGTGGGGGTGTCGATCGGTGTGGAAAAATTATGTGCTGACTTTTTTTCTACACTCGCTTCAATGATCCTTATTGCTGAGCGAGGAGCGTCCTGCACCATGGTAACAGGGAGAAATTGAGCCGCCCCTCTGCTGGGTGTCATGACGTGACTGGCCAATTAGGAACCGGGAGGGCGTGGCTTAGCGCAATCTGTTTTTCTCAAAGCGGTAAAGCCCTGCGATGCTACGGCCTGACAATTGCTTTCTGGGATTGATTGATGATGAACATCTCCCAGGAGGCATAGAGGACGGGGAATGACGCGCTCAGGCCTCAGGCGGGAGGAGAAGGATATCATTAATAAAACTGTGAGTTTTAAAAAATATATATATATATGCCAATTATGTTTAAGGGGACAGAGAAGCAGAGGCTAAAGGACTTGAAATAGAGGGTGGAGCTCCACTTTAAGTTACAGCATTTTTTCACATCAGCCTAAATTTTTTGAACAGTATTTTAAGCAGTTCAAGAAGCACTTAAAGGACATCCAGCACAGCAATTACAGTACCGTTACAAAAAAGGAACTGCCAAAAAGGTGAAGCTGGAACAGACCGATGATGCAACCTTGCAACCTCGCCAACAACCCTTTTCTTCTCTTCAAACACAACCTTGTTGATCTCACACTCAATCTGTCATAAACTTCCTTTCCCTATAACCAGCAAAGAGTTACCAGTATGTAGCGCCTGGTTACTTTTCAGAATCGATGCTAGTGTAAATTTAGAGGGGGTCAGAGAGTTAAGTGACTCTGACCTGGTTAATCTGTTTAAATTTGGAGCATGGCTGTACTGTGGGCCAACATTTCGTCCGGGACTCAGGTCACCCTCCGGACGGCAGGTGGCAGCAGTGGGGTCAAGTCAAGTGTTCTGAGTGCCACTCCTTGGCGGCTGGTGAGGGGTTGGCAGTCTCGCTGTCTATGCTGGGGAGGGGTATAAAGGGGGCAGATGCCATTTTCTTGGGTCATTCTTCCCGTGTGGCGCCCACCTTCAGGGTAGCCATTCCAAGGCACCCCGGCAAATGGCCTTCCGGGCCGGGGTGTGCGTGCTACGCAGTGATCCTGGTTCCGGGACCACGTTGGCCCGGAGCATCTGATCTGCCGCTGGGACCCAATGAATGACTGGGTCCCCAATCTTTTGAGGTCCCAAGCTGTCCGTCCTGTTGGAGGAAGCTGTCCGGTGGAGAGTCTGCCTGAGGAGTGCCAAGAGAGGCTGGTGTTCCAATAGGGGTCTGAACATCCATGGGGGACCAGGAAAACCGGGTACTGAGAGGTTGGACGTTGGTCGCCTAGCACTCGGTAACCTAACCAAAACTACCTGAAGGACATCCGGGTGTTGAATCTAATAGAGAAGATTTGGGACCACTTTTTTTTCTTCAACCAATGGGAGGGTCTGTGGCAGAGACTTAACCCCAAGTTCCGGGTGACATTCTGGCTGCCAGGCTTGTGAAAGAGGCCTGTCCAGGTGCGTTAAACCCATTCCGGCTGGAAAGTAAATTTACCCACCCCTGCGTGTGACGTAGGGTGAGTTTAGCACCAAAGAACAGAGTGATTGCCCACCCACGAGAGAGGATCGTGCAACATGTCTGTGCCCCCAGTGCCACTTGAGAGATTGAAGCCTCAAATGTCCTCAGTGGGAGTCAATACAATTCCTGCTGCCACCGGAGTCTCCCTGACCGATATCGGAATCCGGATGGGGATGCGGGGGCGGTTTGTGCTGTTTACTAGCGGCAGTGTGGAGGCCCTTGGCTTGTCTTGTCCCCGATGTACAGAGCTAGCTGTCAGGATCCTGCCTTTTGCTCGGTGCAGGAAATGTGGGGAATATTTGTTCCGAGTGGAGCAACCGACGGAATCTCCCTGCGAATACCGGGTCGGTTGGATTACCGGAACGGTGACCGCGGAGGAAGTTGTTCCTTGGCCCGCACCTACTACTACTGCTGATACTGCTACTACTACTGCTACGTCTACTATGTCATTGGTCGCCACTCCGATGGTGTCCCCCGAAGTAAGTGACTGTGATGCGGCTAAGACTGTGCCTGCTACAAAGGTGGATATTGCCACCGAAACCCCGTATATGGCGGTGGTCCCTGCTTGGCTCACTTCAGGAAAAATGGGCCCCATCAAGGTCTGCCACGGTTGTGGTCGAGACCTACCTATGTGCAGACATGAATCGGTCTCCAGGGAGGGTGTTGCCCCTGTCGAGGCCAAAACCAAGGACAAGGTCAGTACATCTGTTATGGAACGTGTCTGCTTGCCCGCGGAGGTGTATTACAGTTCCGAGATTGATTCTTCCTCTGATGTGGGTGATGATCAGTGGCTTGAGCCAGAGCAGCCAGAGCTACATTGGGGCACAGGGTCCCGTACTGCAAAACCCTGCAAATCTAAAAAAGTTCCCGGGATACCACGCCACAAACGGATATCCCACAGTTAACTTGGGAAGTCACAGTGCCAAAAAACAGTGACATCAGAGAGACTGTTCCGATCCCAGCTACACTGCATGTGGTAAAGAGAGCTCTGGATGCCCTTGTTTTGCCGAGGCTGGGCCACCCCCGTACGCTGTCAAAGTTAGCCCGTCTTCAACGCATTGTTATGAAGAAGGTGGCCCTGGACTATGGGTGGGAGTTCCCCTATGTGCCCCTAGATCTCATGCAGGAGATCGAATCAAAATGGGAATAATCGTGTGCTGATGCTATTTGGGACTACTTGAAGGTAGACAAGCCTTCGATCAGCACCGACTATGCTTTCATAAGTGCTCACCACCGACTGGAAGGTTGCCTGGAGGACTGGAGTCCTGGCCGGTACATTTTCCATGACAGAGTGGTCATCAAGTGTGACTGTAAAGTTGATCGGGTCTATTCAATTACCATATTGAATGACCGGGGGGACATTATCACTCTGCCTGATGCCAGGTTTTATCTGTAGGCCCAACACCTGCAGTGTTGCTTTTGCATAGCTTGAAGAAGTCCTGGACAGGAACAACCACTTTTCTATTTTTGGTTTTTATTTCCTTCTCCTGATCCACATTTGGGTGTGATGTGACTAACTTTGGGGGGAGGGAATAATATGTTTAGTCAGTTTAGATTAGGTTCCTGTGAGCTTCATCAACGAAGTAAAGAAGAGAAACTTCTATTCTGATTTGTTTTACTTTTTGAGTATGGGCTATGCTGCACTTGCTATATCAGGATGCTGCCGCTAGAGGGCAGTGTTCTGCAACTTTGATAAAATAAATTTTTCTCTTCTCAGGCCTTTATAGTTGGAGAAAGGCTCCAGCACTTAGTTTTTAGATATGTCTCTTTGGGAGGAAGGAGGCTTTGCCTTAGTTGGCAAAGGAGCAGCTTCATTCACCCTTAGTGACTGTAAGACATGTAAATGTTTGTGTGTATGTGTTTTTTTTCCATTTTTGTTTTGCAGGTTTGTTGATCACCTATCAAGACTGTCGTAGAATAGGGCAGGCTAGATAGACAGGCATATTGATGTCACCACTGTGTGAATTGTAAAAATGTTTTATATTTTTATATTCTCCTTTATCTTTTTCTCTTTACTTTACTGTCAAGCAGATTCAGGTAAGGTGTTCAGGACTGAACACCATTTTTGTTCAGACACTGGGGCCAGTGTCTATTTGAGTGGGGGGTGTGTGTAATGCCTGGTTACTTTTCAGAACTGGTGCTAGTGTAAATTTGGAGGGGGTCAGAGAGTTAAGTGACTCTGACCAGGTTAATCTGTTTAAATTTGGAGCCTCTGTCCCAGCTTGGCTGTACTGTGTGCTAACCTTTCGCCCGAGGACTCAAGTCACCCTCCAGACGGCAGGTGGCAGCAGTGGGGTCAAGTGTTCTGAGTGCCACTCCTTGGCGGCTGGGGGGAGGTTGGTAGTCTCGCTGTGCATGCTGGGAGGGGTATAAAGGGGGGAGACGCCATTTTCTTGGGTCCTTCTTCCCGTGTGGCGCCCACCTTCAGGGTAGCCATTCCATGGCAACCCGGCAAATGGACTTCCGGGTCGGGGTGTGCGTGCTACGCAGTGATCCTGGTTCTGGGACCACATTGGCCCGGAGCATTTGATCTGCCGCTGGGACCCAGTGAATGACTGGGTCCCCAATCTTTTGAGGTCCCGAGCTGTCCGTCCTGTTGGACGAAGCTGTCCAGTGGAGAGTCTGCCTGAGGAGTACCAAATGAGGCTGGTGTTCCAATAGGAGCCTGACCATCCATGGGGGGCCAGGAAAACCGGGTACTAAGACCAACTGACGTTGGTCGCCTAGCACTCGGTAACCTAACCAAAACTACCTGAAGGAGATCCGGGTGTTGAATCTAATAGAGAAGATTCGGGACTACTTTGTTTTCTTTAACCATTGGGAGGGTATGTGGCAGAGACTTAACCCCAAGTTCCAAGTGACATTCTGGCTGCCAGGCTTGTGAGAGAGGCCTGTTCAGGTGCGCTAAACCCATTCCGGCTGGAGTGGCGAAGTAAAGTGTCGTTGGAAGCAGGACTGTTTCCCATCTACATACAGTAGGTGTTTGTGATATTGTGCTTTTAGCAGGACAGCGTCGCGCTGATACTCGGCGACAGGGTGCCGAGATCTCGCCGACATCTCACACTCACTGGAATAGTGACAGCACATCCCAGCAAGCGCGTCATAGAAGCGACGGGAGATCCGACTTGGATTCCCGCCAATTCTACACGTGTGCGGCGTTTGTTATGAATCCTGAGGGGGAAGTCCCCGCCGGATTTTAAATAAAAATCCGGCATGGGTCCCCCCCTCAGGAGCATACCGGGCCCTTAGGTCTGTTATGGGTTGTAAGGAGAGCCCCCCTACGCCGAAAAAAACGGCGTAGGGGGTCCCCCTACAATCCATACCAGACCCGTATCCAAAGCACGCTACCCGGCCAGCCAGGAAGGGAGTGGGGACGAGCGAGCGCCCCCCCCCCTCATGAGCCGTACCAGGCTGCATGCCCTCAACATGGGGGGGTTGGGTGCTCTGGGGCAGGGGGGCGCACTGCGGCCCCCCACCTCAGAGCACCCTGTCCCCATGTTGATGAGGACAGGGCCCCTTCCCGACAACCCTGGCCGTTGGTTGTCGGGGTATGCGGGCGGGAGGCTTATCGGAATCTGGGAGCCCCCTTTAATAAGGGGGCCCCCAGATACCGGCCCCCCCACCCTAAGTGAATGAGTATGGGGTACATCGTACCCCTACCCATTCACCTGCAAGAAAAGTGGTAAAAACACAAATAAACCACACAGTGTATTAAAATATTTTATTTTTCTGCTCCGGAAGCCGCCCCCTGTCTTCTTTATTAGCTCTTTTACCAGGGGGGGCTTCTTCTTTGACGTCTTCGGGTGGGTGGGGGCCGCCGTCTGGTTCTCTTCCACCGCCGGGGGGGGGTGGCTTTTAAAAAAGCCCCCACCCCCCCGGCGGGTTTCCTCCGGCGTCTTCGGCGGGGCTCTTCTTCTTCCGCTATCCCGACGGGTCTTCTCCGCTATCCGGGGGGTCTCGCCGCTCTCCGCTGTTGACTCGTCGCACCCCGGTTCTTCGTCTCGCAGTCCGGTCCCTTCTTCCGTGCTGTACGTCTTCTTCCGCGCTGTGACGTCATGTTCTTCACTTCTCTTCTTCTCCCGATGTTGACTCGCCGGTCCTCCTCGCTGAAATGACGGATGCGCGCCTTGCATCGGACCTATATAGGCCTCACAGTCCCATCATGCTCTGTACCTACCCATGTGATGGTAGGTATCACATGGGTAGGTACAGAGCATGATGGGACTGTGAGGCCTATATAGGTCCGATGCAAGGCGCGCATCCGTCATTTCAGCGAGGAGGACCGGCGTGTCAACATCGGGAGAAGGAGAGAAGTGAAGAACATGACGTCACAGCACGGAAGAAGAACTCATCACAGCACGGAAGGAGAAGACGTACAGCACGGAAGAAGACACCGGACAGCGAGACGAAGAACCGGGGTGCGCCGAGTCAACAACGGAGAGCGGCGAAGACAGAAGGAGAACCCCGGAGAGTTGAGAAGACCCGTCGGGATAGCGGAAGAAGAAGAGCCCCGCCGAAGACGCCGGAGGAAACCCGCCGGGGGGGTGGGGGCTTTTTTAAAAGCCACCCCCCCCGGCGGTGGAAGAGAACCAGACGGCGGCCCCCACCCACCCGAAGACGTCAAAGAAGAAGCCCCCCCTGGTAAAAGAGCTAATAAAGAAGACAGGGGGCGGCCTCCGGAGCAGAAAAATAAAATATTTTAATACACTGTGTGGTTTATTTGTGTTTTTACCATTTTTCTTGCAGGTGAATGGGTAGGGGTACGATGTACCCCATACTCATTCACTTAGGGTGGGGGGGCCGGTATCTGGGGGCCCCCTTATTAAAGGGGGCTCCCAGATTCCGATAAGCCTCCCGCCCGCATACCCCGACAACCAACGGCCAGGGTTGTCGGGAAGGGGCCCTGTCCTCATCAACATGGGGACAGGGTGCTCTGAGGTGGGGGGCCGCAGTGCGCCCCCCTGCCCCAGAGCACCCAACCCCCCCATGTTGAGGGCATGCAGCCTGGTACGGCTCAGGAGGGGGGGGGGCGCTCGCTCGTCCCCACTCCCTTCCTGGCTGGCCGGGTAGCGTGCTTTGGATACGGGTCTGGTATGGATTGTAGGGGGACCCCCTACGCCGTTTTTTTCGGCGTAGGGGGGCTCTCCTTACAACCCATAACAGACCTAAGGGCCCGGTATGCTCCTGAGGGGGGGACCCATGCCGGATTTTTATTTAAAATCCGGCGGGGACTTCCCCCTCAGGATTCATAACAAACGCCGCACGCGTGTAGAATTGGCGGGAATCCAAGTCGGATCTCCCGTCGCTTCTATGACGGCTCTGTCTCCATCGCGGCAAGCCAGCTCGGCGCTGGCTCCCGCGATGGGGCTCGTAGGTGCTCAATCTCGCCGAGAAAGAGAGCGAGATTGACACAAAATCGGGTTCACCTACTGTACACCTGAATCTGTTGTTCATCATTTCTGCTATCTATTCACCCTTCACCTTCCTACTGTTTAACTGTTTTTACCCGGCTGGGTAATAAAAGCACAGAAAAGAAACCTGTTGAGTGGACATTTCATTTACTACAACTCTCATCAAGTACCCTAGACGGCGGGGATACAGAGGTAACATGCCACCCAAAACAAACCAGCAGGTCCTTTGGGGGTAGTGCTACAAGTAGATAACATTTGCTGTTTTAAGCCTTCTCTTCCCTGTTCTGCTGCTGCTTTATGGCAAAATCTCACCTCTGTTCTGCCTTGACCTGGCCACTTCTGGCCACAACAGTGCACTCTCATCCCCACTGGATGCAATTTATCCCCTCAGTACATTCAACCCTGGCAAACAAATGAAACCAAAAGACTCAAATGACAACTCTGCACTCTTGCGCAAGTGTGGCATAAAACTAGGTCCCTGCAAGACTTTGTCCTGCATAGAGCTGCCCTCCAAAAATATAATTCCTCCCTTCAACCTGCCAAGCAAACTTGTTTTATCACTTTAATTAAAATGCTCTTCCAGTCCTCGTCAACTGTTTTCTATCTTAAACCGCTTCCGGACTGCCCACCGTACATATACAGTCGCAGGGCGGCCTGGCTGCGCAAAATAACGTACCTATATGTGATTTCTTGCACGCAGTGTAGGGCGCACGCGCATCGCCAGAGTCGCTCCTACTGTGATTGGACACAGCGGGAGCCAATCAGCGTGTCCATCGGCCGCGATGACTGCCACAACCTGCCGATCATTCTGTAAAGAGATGTATGATTGGTGTGCCTATGTAAACAAGGCAAACCACTGATCTGTCAGGGAGCAAAGGAGAGATCTTTGGGCCAGATTTACAGAAGAAGTACGCCGGAGTATCTACTGATACTCCGGCGTACTTTCAAATTTGCCACGTCGTATCTTTAGTTTGAATCCTCAAACCAAGATACGATGACTTTTGGCTTCGATCCGGCAGGCGTACGGCTTCGTACGCCTTCGGATCGTAGGTGTAATACTTTGGCGCCCGCTGGGTGGAGTTTGCGTAGTTTTCCGCGTCGGGTATGCTAATTAGCTTTTTCCGGCGATTCACGAAGGTACGCGCAGCCGTCGCATTCTCTTACGTCGTCGCTAGTCGGCTTTTCCCGGCGTATAGTTAAAGCTGCTATTCTGTGGCGTATAGATAGACGTGCCATGTTAAAGTATGGAGGTCGTTCCCGCGTCGAATTTAAATTTTTTTTTTTGCGTAAGTCGTCCGTGAATAGGAAAGGACGTAACTCACGTCGACGTTCAAAAAATCACGTTGGTGCAACGTCAAACGGAAATTTCAAAACGGAGCATGCGCAGTTTGTTTGGCGCGAGACCGCGCCTAATTTAAATGATCCACGCCCCCTACCCGGATTATTTGAATTAGGCGGGCTTAAGCTGGAGGGATTTATGCCGCCGCAACTTTACAGGCAAGTGCTTTGTGAATCAAGCACTTGCCCGTAAAACTTGCGGCGCTGTAACGTAAATGCGATACGTTACACCGCCGCAAATGTACCTGAACCTGGCCCTTTGTGTTTTAGCATGATCTCTCTTTTCCTCCAGTCTGTCTTTTATCCACACAGTTAGAAAACACCTCCCATGGGCACACACTTAACCCCTTGATTGCCCCTGATGTTAACCCCTTATCTGCCAGTGTCATTTATACAGTGATCAGTGTAATTTTTTAGCACTGATCACTGTCATGGTGTCACTGGTCCCCAAAAAGTGTCACTTATTGTCCATTTTGTTCGCCGCAATGACGCAGTCTCACTAAAAATCTTTGCTCACCGCCATTTCTAGTAAAAACAAAAAAAATAAAAATAAAAGCCCATAAATCTATCCCATATTTTTTGGACGCTATGGGCCAGATTCACAAAAGAGATACGACGGCATATCTCCTGATACGCCGTCGTATCTATGAGATACGATTGTCGTATCTATGCGCCTGATTCATAGAATCAGGTTACGCATAGATAGCCCTAAGATATATAGCAGAATACATATTGGTCGAAATTGATGAAGACATTTTATTTTTATTTTTTTGGGAATGATTTATAGCAGAAAGTAACAAATATTGTTTTTTAGTCAAAATGTTCTTCTTTTTTAGTGCAAAAATAAAAAACACAGATGTGATCAAATACCACCAAAAGAAAGCTCTATTTGTGGGGAAAAAAGGACATCAATTTTATTTGGGTACAACGTCGCATGACCACGCAATTGTCAGTTAAAACAACACAGTGCTGTATCACAAAAAAAGGCCTGGTCAGGAAGTGGGTAAAACCTTCCGGAGCTAAAGTGGTTAATTTTCTACTTCATCTCCCTACCTCTTTTGCTCATTCACTGTACAGGACAGGACAATGCTAATCATTTAAAAAAAAAAAGATAGATGTAATTATTGATGAGATTGCCAATGTTCAGTTAAATATATTATTAAATGTAAAAAAGGGAAGTTCAACGCTGAGAGAAAACAATAAAATAAAATAATAATGATTAAGTACATTACTGAAAAAAATTAAAGGATGTTTAATGAGGGGCTTCATATGGAACACACACTGTGGGATAAGTACAAAATTGTATTGATACAAAAATCAAATATATTAACATGTCAGATGACAAAATAGCCAAAACAATAATTTAATTAGAACCTTCACCAATAGAATGATTAAAACTTTATGATAATGATGTTGTAACAAGAAAAAACAGCCCGGGTTCAACAGAACACTCACAATCACTCCACATACACACAGGGATAACTAGTAATAAAGAGCCTGAGATGAGGCATCCAGTGGCATCACACTGTAAAAAGTGTATACTTCTTTTATCGGCAAGATTGACCACCTAGGAGCCCCGTCGCGGGAGCCAGCGCAGAGCTGGCTCGCCGAGCTGGCTTGCCGGGAAGGGAAAAAGCCGACATATGTCTGACTTAGATTGAACGGGCATCGGACATGGATTTCCGCCAATTCCAGACACTGTGTTTGGTATGAATCATGAGGGGGAACTCCACGCCAAATTTTAAATAAAAAACCGGCATGGGTTCCCCTTCAGGAGCATACCAGGCCCTTGGGTCTGGTATGGATTGTAGAAAGAACACCCTACGCTGAAAAAATGGTGTGGGGGTTCCCCCAAAATCCATACCAGACCCTTATCCGAGCACGCCGCCTGGTCAGTCAGGAAGGGGGGTGGGGACGAGCGCCCCCCCCCCCTCCTGAGATGTACAGGGCCGCATGCCCTCAACATGGGGGGTGGGTGCTTTGGGGCAGGGGGCCCCCCACCCCAAAGCACTCTGTCTCCATGATTTACCAAATATTTTCATGAGGACACTCCACTTTGCTAAGCCTTCCCAAACTCTCTCTCTGCAGGTCAAATAGAGACGACAGAACTGAATCCCTTTTTAGAAGCTGAATGATAATGAATGTGCTTATGCGCTGCTAGGTAACTTGAAGTGTAAAAATAAAGGCCCAGATTCACAGAGAGCAAGGCGCACATTACGCCGCCATAGAGCACACACCGTACGCCACGCCAACGTAGCGCAGAGAGGCAAGCATTGCATTCAGCAAGCCAGTGCTCCCAACGCTGTGCCAGAGTGGCGTAGGTTTCGAAGGCGCACGCCGGCGTAGGTGGAAGTAGGCGTGACCCCATGCAAATGATGGGCCGAGCACCAGACAGGTACGAATCACAAACTGCGCATGCGCCGTGACGTGGACACATACACAGCACCCCCCTGCGCCTGCTCACAACCACGCCGGCACAACTGCCTTAGCTAAGTCGGATCACCGCATACGCCGTGAACATAACGTACGCCCAGCCAGACACACGTCCAACACACAATACGCCGGCTTGTGTTCCCTGGTGCAGACCTGTGCATGTCTGTTGCCGGGTTGCACCTCATTTATAGGGAATAACTTTACGCCAGACGTACAACTTATGCGCATCTCACGTAGCATGCGCCGGGCACACGCACGTTCGTGATTTGGCTTATTTCCCTCATTTGCATGTTTGAATGGCTAATCAATGGGAGCAGCCCCATGCGTCCAGCCCATATGTGCGCACACCCTACGCCGGCGTGTGCAAGCTACGTCGGCGGGGTGTAGCCTGTTTTTAGGCGCATGTTGGTTCGTGGGTCTGCCGCACACATACGCATATTGGCACTTACGCCGGCGTAACGTGTTATACGTCGGCGTAAGTGATTTGTGAATCTGGGCCAAAGTGTACAGTATAAGTTGTAAAGTGGAACAGCTGCAAAGATATGTACATGGGTGTGTATAGTGCACTTGTTCAAATAACTGGGATATGTAATTCCATAAATAACTCATTAAAACCCCATATATGCCACAAAAATAATTAATTGCTAAAATAAATATGTGCAAAATTGATGCAAAAAACACAATGAAAGTCCAAGTGAAAAACAATTTAATCCATAATGTGGTTCAAAATAATATTGTGTCCAATGTAAAAATAGTGCAGGGAAAATTATATCCGGTGAAAGAAAATTTGCATCCACCGCCAACAACAAATGAAATGACCGCTCCCATCAGGGACTGACCATAAGGCCAAACAACGCTTTAATATCCAAAAGATGACTGCTGGGCTCCACACTTGATATCTCCAAAGACTCAGCTGTACTGCTCAACAATCACGACTCATGGTCCCCAAACACTCAGAAAGAACACAAACACTCCATAGTGCAAGATTACCAATAGATGTAATAAAATGTAATAATATCTGTTTACTTTACAATTCAATAACATCCATCATGAAAGAGAAACGGGTCGCCTCCTCGCGGCATTTCCGCACACTGTGGACACCGGAAGTGACGTCACAGGCTCCACCCGATGAGTTGCATCACTGGTCACGTGACTTCTTTAGGGATCACTGCATATATCGTGACCATATGGTTAATAAATCTCATTGTTAAACCTCTTGCGAAAAACTTAACATCCAGGTTAAGATCAAGTGGTGGCACCGCTACCTTGTGAGATCACCGGCTCGGGATGCACTCTTGCCCCCTGACAGTCCCAAAGCACCCACCACCCCATGTTGAGGGAATGTGGCCTGGTAGGGTTCAGGAGAAGGGGGCGCTCACTCGCAACTGCCCATCGCCATTTAAAAAAAAAATTGGACTTGGGTTCTCCTTAAATTTCATACCAGACCTGGTATTGGTATTGCCGGCAATGTTTTTTTTATTCAGCTATCAGCTGAAGCGCATTGACAGCTGATGATGGCTTCCTGGCTCCGCTCCTTAACACAAGCGATTAACTGCGCCCTGATTGGGCAGAGATTTGCCCAATCAGGGTTTAGAATGCACTGTGCAGCTTACAGTGCATTGCAGGATGTTCAGGTGGGACAAACACCCACAGAACACCCTGTAAATTCGGGTGTTAGCCGTACGGGAAAACAGGCAATGTTCGGGCTGAACTTTTGCTCGGCCTGAACCGTTCGCCCAACTCTAGTGGGTAATTCAGCCAACATCCACCCAAAGCTAAAGTATCAGTTTTAGCTAAATTGACCCTATAACAGGCAACAGATTGGCATATGTCTCTACTGCTGTTTTATGTGTTACTCATAATTGTAATAAAGCAGTAGGCTTGTGATTCAGTACTTTTCTCCCCCTTACCATTCAGAAGAGTGTATTTGCTAGGTCGCAAAGACATTTAAGCAGCATTGTAAAGTACCCATTATTGTCCTATAGGATAGCACCAAGTGGCCAATCCTTGTCACAGAGTAACTGTGGGCCATGTGTGGACATTCTAATTGAGGATTTTAGTGTCACACCTGTTTACTTCCCACTATTTATTTTGTTGCTCCTTCTGTCACACTATGTCCTCTTCTGTTATCATTGTAAATGTCTGCAATTTATCACTGAACACCACTTTTACTTACAATAGGGTCTAACAAAAGAAATATATATAATTACAATTTTATTGATTCCATATTCTACTTGTAATTGGGTCTTTTTCTCCTAATAGTTATCTCTCTGGAGGAACACAAACAACCTAATTTCCCCAGGGTGCTTGCAAGTGATACAAAAACATATAAAGTCATCTGTTACACAGCATTTTCCCATCTATGGTAGAATGGATCTGACTTTATGTATGGAAAACAGTGTGAAACTCTTTTTACCTATAGATTTCACTATAATAATAGGGTACAAAATTCAAGACAATCCTTGTTCTTTTCTATTGTTTTGAAAGCCAACTTGTCATTTTAATCTAGCTAAAATTAGTAATTATAATATTAGCACTGGATATTGAATACAAATGAGAAGGCACTTTCTATGAATGCTTATTTAAATATAGACATCTTACTTGATCATAGAAGTATGGCTGGGAAATGGCTATGGCTATAGAAGAATTATGCAGCTGGTTTTCAAACTCTGCCATCTCACCTAAATAGCTGAAGCTAGATTTAAATCAGAATAGAAGGAGAGTCTCATCTTTACCAGGTTATCATTTATTATCCCTTATTTGGACACATTTTTAAGGACCTGTTTACACAATTAAATCCCAGGTAAGTATCGATGTTCAGTAGTCCAAATGTTGGAAGTGGAGCAATAAACACCCAATCAGCCTAACAGAAAAATCTGTCAAGGGCAGTAAGTGTTTTTGAGTAGCCTAAAAAATAACAAAAATAATTTTTTACTTTGAGTACACATTTCCATTGTCAAGTAATTAGTGATAAATTAGTGCTTTAAATAATCTTATTAAAGAAACAGATGCAGAAAACTGTATATGACTGCATCATTAATCCACACACTCTGCAAAAACAGGATTTTTTTCTTATTTTTTTAACCATTACATTGTTTGCTGTTGTTTTCTTTGCTTAAAAAAATTCATGTTCTCTGGATAAGTGTGTCACGTACTTTCACAATTAGGAATTAATAACACAAATGTGAATATAAATCTCAATAGATCTACCTGGACATTTAAAACAAAAAGTAATGTATTTTTTAAATGATTATTGATTAATGCAAACAGAATATAGTAGTAGTACTAGGTTTAACCTAAAGACTTTAAAATGCCTTACTCTACCAAATGATAACAATTTGATCATATATGTAAAGTTCACTATTATATCTTATGGAAAGCAGAAGAATGAATTAGTAAATTACATATCTTCTTTTCTTTTTTTCCTTATCCTAAACCTTAGGTTTGTAGTATAATTAATTTCCACTTCAGAACCAGTACTATTGAAAATGTTTTAAAACATACTATTCACATTTTTTACAGACCATGGAATCGATTGAGGAGATAAATTGCAGTAGAATTAGGGAATTCATTATACTGGGATTTCACACAAAGACTGAATCTGAATATTTGCTCTTCATACTATTGTCATGCCTTTACATTTTGACAATATCATCTAATACTGTGATTATCATCTTGGTGAGGACCGACCTCCATCTGCATTCACCTATGTACTTCTATATAAGTAATCTGTCTTTCCTGGAAATTAGCTATATCTCATCCACTGTTCCAAAAGTAATGGTTAGCCTTATAACAGGATTTAAGTCAATTTCTTTTATTGGCTGTATATCCCAACTATATTTTTTCAGCTGTTTAGGAGCTACGGAAAATGTTCTTCTTACAGTGATGGCTTATGACCGTTATCTAGCTATCTGTAATCCTCTGAAGTATGCCATATTAATGAATCCTAGGATGTGCATTCAGCTGGCGTTTGTCTCTTGGTTTATTGGGTTTAGCACAGTAGCGGTTCCTATTGTGTCTATAGCAAAGTCATGCTTTTGTGGACCAAATATAGTAGATCATTTCTTTTGCGAAGCTGCACCTTTATTGCAACTTTCCTGCACAGATGTCTCTACACCTAAATTTCTCCTCTCCTTATCAGCATCAACATTGACTCTTGGTTCCATTTTTCTAAATATGGTATCTTATAGTTTTATTATACACACTGTTCTCAAAACGCCTACAACCACTGGGAGAAGAAAAGCATTCTCAACTTGTGTTTCTCACCTAACTGTAGTTGTCTTTTTCTATACATCAGTCTGTCTCATGTATGTTAACCCATCTGGTACCAATACAAGCAGGAATAAGGTAGTTTCTGTCATCTATGGAATCATAACTCCATTATTAAATCCCTTTGTCTATAGCCTTAGAAATAAAGACATGAAAACTGCTTTCATAAAAATGTTAAAGAGATTATCATATGCATAATATAGCATGTTTGTTCTATGACTTTCTTTATTCTTCATAGCAAATAGACAAGTGGACCATGGTTACTTACTCCTTCTGTGTAATCTCATGTTATCTAGTGTCTGTTATAAATGTTGAATTTCCTTTGTATTGATTATGTTACTTCTTATTCTCTAACATTTTTGGACTTTTGTTTATTGTTATGCACTGTCTAATTGTACCATTAGTCTTGGGCTGGTGAGATGGTGGGACATTTTCCTTGCTCAATCTCTGGGCCTGATTAGTTCTTGCTTATATCAAGAGTTTTTAGCCCTACTTTACCCTGCCCAGGAGTTACCACTGATCTATTTATGTATATTTCAATATTTTTATTGAAGAAAAGAACAGAATAGTCGGCACACACAGGCCACTCGTTAGACAAATAACATTTCAATGAAGGAAAACAGAAAATAAAAATAATAACGATTCCAATCATTACACAGTATTAAGGCCTTGTAAATAGAGATACAATAAACAAAAAAAAATAGAAAATTAGCCCCAAATAGAGACAGGCCAAAATCACCGCAAGCCCCAATAGGAGCTTGGGCACCATTATACAATCTAACATAAGTAAATTAAAAGTCAAAGAGCAATACCGTGTAATACATAACAAGGAATCTTTATCCATTTCCTGAGAGTCTAAAGATCAGATAAGATTCCAAAATGACCTAGTATACCGTATGGTCAAACACAACAAGCATTAAAGGAAGAAAAGAAAGAGAAAGAGGGAAAAAGGAAATAAATTAAAAATAAGAAGAGAGGAAAAATAAGAACAAGAAAAAAGTAAAAGGGTAAGAGAATAAAAGAGCAGAAGAGGGTCAACTCAGAGCTCATTGGGGAACCGAGATATACTGAATCCAGGGGTCCCAAATTTTCTCAAATTTCTCCGATTTATTATGGAGTATATGCGTGAGTTTATCATTTACCATAATCCAATTTACCTTATTTTTAACAAAATCCAGGGGGATACTCAATTGTTTCCACTGACGGGCTATTGCGATTCTTGCCGCTAGCAAAATGTACAAGATTAATTTCACTGATGTCCCGGGCACCTCATCAGGCAATCTGTGAAATAAAGCTATCTCGGGGGATCTACGAATATTCACCCCCGTCACTGAATGTATCAAATTAAAAATCCTGATCCAGAACCTGATCGCCGTAGGGCACTGCCACCAAACATGATACATTGTCCCCAATTGACCACAATGCCTAAAGCAATTAGGCGAAGCAGATACATGCATTTTAGCCACCCGAGTCGGTACCAAGTACCACCGTAAAAGAGTTTTATAGTTGGCTTCGATTAACGTGGTATTGATAGAGATTTTAGATAAGTTGTAAGCCATATCTTGCCAATCTGACAATTCAAAAACAATATTCAGATCTTTTTCCCAATGTTTCATATAAGGGAGCTTTGATTTTGGTTCTGCGAGGGACGTATAGACCACAGAAACCCGTCCTGCTACTAGCCCCTTTGCCTGGCAAACCAACTCAAATGGTGTGAGAGCCAGTGGTTCTGTAACAAGATTGAGCTTGCGTCTGACAAAAGATATTATTTGGTTAAATCGGAACAATTCACTATCAGGTACCTGTAACTCATCCTTAAAATGTTGGAAAGAATGTATCTGATGACCATTAAGATAGTCCCCAATTCTAAGAAATCCTTTATTCAACCACCAATGAAATGGTTGTGGTGCCAAACCAGGTGGGAACTCTGGATTACAAAAAACAGGGGCTAAAGGAGTGTGGGGAGATGCTAAGGATGCCCGGTGGCGTACTCTGTCCCAGACCGCCAATGAATGTGATAAAGAAGGGCATAAAATAGGAGGGCGTAGTCGACTGGGAAGCCACATCAACGTTCCTATAGCCAGAGGATAACAGGCGAGCGCCTCAATCGAGACCCAAAGGGGCGTGGGACCAGCCGCTGTAGTATAAGCTAATTGAGCCACCTGAGCAGCTTGGAAATAGTTTTGCAAATTAGGGAGGCCCAGACCTCCTTTAGTTTTTGGGGCATATAAAGTCTGTTTGCTCAGCCGAGATCTCTTATTATTCCATATAAAGCGGAGGGCCTCAGCCTGTAGACACTGTAAGTCTCCTCTCGGGATAGCCACTGGTAGAGTTCGAAAATAATAAAGTAATCTGGGTAGGAGCGTCATTTTGACAGAGTTTATCCTGCCAAACCAGGATAAAGAATAGTCAGCCCATCGACGAAGATCGTCTTTCAATGTTTTAAACAAAGGGGGGTAATTAGCCTTGTAAAGCGTCTCAATAGAGGACGTTATTTGAACCCCTAAATATGGGAGAGAATGTAGTGCCCATTGAAAATGAAAATCATCCCTAAGGTTCTGCACTATGGAGTGGGGAAGGGAAACATTAAGGGCCGTTGTTTTGTTAGGGTTTAAGGAGAGACCAGAGAGTCCAGAAAACTGATCTAATAATGACATTAAGTGGGGGAGGGTAACTGTAGGATCGGTAATATACATGAGAACATCGTCAGCAAACAATGCACATTTATGGACTTGTTGCCCACAGCTAATACCAGAAATGTTAGGATGGGACCGGATTGCAATAGCTAAGGGTTCGATAGCGAGAGCGAAAAGTAAAGGTGAAAGCGGGCAACCCTGTCTCGTACCACGTTTGATATTAATTGGCAATGATTTGAAACCCCTTATCGAAACCTGAGCTGATGGGGATCCATATAAAGTTTTCAGTAAGGATAGAAAGTTGGGGCCAAACCCAAAAATCTAGTAGTAAATAAATAATTCCAATTTACACTATCAAAGGCCTTGTGAAGGTCCAATGATAGAAGTAAAAGCTCACGAGATAGGGGGGAATCCCAATTAGACCGGACAGCTGAAATCAACGTTATAGTTCTACGAATTTGGTCTAGTGTTTGGCGCCCAACAATGAATCCCGACTGATCTTTATGAATATATTTTGCTAAAAATGTGTTCAAGTGTAAGGCTAAGAGCTTCGTAAGAACCTTCAAATCGCAATTGATTAATGAGATGGGACGATAGTTAAGAACATCTGTAGAATCCTTATTGGGTTTAGGTATAACGCTAATGAAAGCCCTATTCTCATCAAAAGGGACCACGCCTCCACTCCGCAAAGAATTAAAATAAAGGGCCATATGTGGTACTAACTGTTCAGAAAATTTCTTGTAATAATTATTAGGTAAACCGTCCGGTCCTGGCGATTTAGAGAGTGACAGCATTTTAATAGTATCGCTAATCTCTTCACAAGAGAAAGGCTGGTCCATTAGTTCTCTGTGTGCCTCTTCAATAGAGGGAACAGATAGACTCCCCAGAAACCCCCTGATAGATGAGGAAGAAGCCTCCTGGGGTTGCCCATAAAGATCAACATAAAACTTATGGAATTCTTGAAGAATTTTTTCGGGATTTTGGGAAATATGTCCCCCTGAAAGCCGTATTTTTGGCAAAGCCGAATGAGAATATCTAGGAGTAAGTTTATGCGCTAATAGTGATCCTGGGCGATCACGCCAGGTGAAAAACCTATGGTTAGACCAGCGCAATTGTTTTTCCGCTTTCGTAGTGAGGCAAATGTTAAGTTCCAATCGCACTTGCTCAAGCTTGGTCAGCAAGGCAGGGGAAGGAGATTGTTTATGGAGGGTCGCGATAGT
Organism: Rana temporaria; assembly: GCF_905171775.1. Lineage (NCBI taxonomy): Eukaryota > Metazoa > Chordata > Amphibia > Anura > Ranidae > Rana > Rana temporaria. The sequence goes on from NC_053489.1 coordinate 245,625,221, forward strand.
TTCATATTCCTTAGTTTTAGTAGCTACCAATTCTTCCCGTGCTTTTTTGATCCTGGAGGACAGCTGTATAAGAAACCCTCTAACTGACGCTTTATGCGCGGCCCAATTAATTGCCGGGGAAGTATCATCTGCTTTATTGAACTCAAAATATGATTTTAAATGAATAGAAATATCCAGACAGAAGGATTCATTACTGAGAAGGGATTCATTCAAACGCCAATGTGATTTAGCTATTTTTGTCGTTAGGTCAGAAAGTTGCAGTAAAACCGGGTCATGGTCAGACCACGGAGTGGAGACTATTTTGGCCGAGCGTAATTTAGGTAGGAGGTCCGAGAGGAGAAAAACATGGTCAATGCGAGAATAACGATTATGGGCCCTCGAGAAGTGGGAAAAATCCCTAGAGGTTGGATTGGCTTCCCTCCAGGCATCAACAAGGTCAAAGTGATATAGCAACTGAGCAAACTTACGACTTTGTCTAGAAGGGGATTTGAAAGAGACTGTGTGGGATTTGTCCATTATAAGATCTAATGCCAAGTTAGAATCTCCCGCCAAGATAACATCTCCCTCAAACTCAGGGGCCAAAGTTTGTAGGAGGGAACGGAAAAACGCCACCTGATTCGTGTTAGGAGCATAATAAACCAAAAAAGTTACCAAATTTTCTCCCAGATATCCCTTTACTAAAAGGTACCGTCCCTCCCGATCTCTAACGACTTTAGTATCAGTGAAGGAAATTCGATTGGAGAAACAGAGAGCCACTCCCCTTTTTTTTTCCGAAGCATTGGCAAGATAGCATGTAGGAAAACTTTTATGAATATACCGTGGAGTAAAAGAAGGGCCAAAGTGAGTCTCCTGTAGGGCAATGATATCTGCCCCTACTGATCTATAGTGTGTGAGAGCCTTAATACGCTTGGAGGGAGACCCTAAACCTTGGACATTATGGGAAAGTAGGCGGACAAAATTGTCTACTCTAGGCATGAAAAAAGTGCAACAAAAGTATCAAAATGTAAACTCACCCCTCCTTCCGGAATCCGAACAATCCAGAGGGACTGGGCAGACCTCTGGTTGACCCTCAAGAATACAAAGTAAAAAGAGAAAAAGAAAAAGTAATGGAAAAAGAAAGAAAGAGAATATTCAGGCCAGGAAGCTCCCGGCTCCGAGTAGCATCTAGAAAAAAAGCAAGATATTACAATCATATAAGAACAAGTAGAATAATGTCCCAGAACAAAAGTTCTGGGGGTGGAGGAGTCTTTGCCAAAACCAAGTAATGGAAAGAGTCCTACCAATAGAGAGAGTGCATAGACCCCCCCTGGCACAAACATGAAGTCAGATATTAAAGGCCCAGACCCATCGTAAATAGAATGGACCAACTATAAAGTCAGTAGAAAAAAAAAAAAAAAACCTACTATAGAACAGTTCACATATCAGGCAAATTCCAATTTCAGAATACCTGAGTATAATGCAACACCAAAACTCGAACAGTTGTGGTAACAAATAGCATTCAAGTATATAAAACATACCAGCCCCCCCCCCCCCCCCCCCCCGAAAACAAAAACAAAAATCAAGAAACAAAAAATTATTAAAACAAGGGGGGGAGGGGGGGGAGGCAGGCAGAAGAACACATACAGCAACTAATGTCTATATTTAGACCTCGGAGAAGCCGCTGCAAAAAAAAAAAAAAAGGGGGAAAAACATCAGCAATGACAGTACCACCCTCAGATCACTCGACGGGAGGTTGATGGATTCTTCTTCGACTGGAAGGACCAAAGAGGGGAAAGCGGTGGAGGAGAGCTGCTGGATCCGTGCTGATTCCGAGGTGACGGGCTGCGTGAGATGAAACCTAACTTCAGGAGGGTATTTTCACCCTCATTGAAGGTTGAGAACGAATAAGATTTGCCATTATAGGTGAACTGTAGCCGAAAAGGATAGTTCCATCTGTAGCGGATATTCCGGTCAATCAGGGGAGTGAGCAAAGGCTTGAAAGAGCGTCGTTTCTGGATCGTGGCCTGAGAAATATCAGCGAAAACTTGAACCTTATAACCGTTGATTTCGAGATCTGGATGATCTCTGGAATAGCGCATAACCGCCTCTTTGACCTTGAAAAAATGGGGCTTCACAATCACATCCCTGGGTGGGCCATCGGGTTTCGGAGGAACCAGAGCTCTGTGTATACGATCTATTTCCAAATGAATTTCGTCAACATTTGGGACAGCAAGTTGCATAAGAGCATAAGCACTGGAAGAAATGTCCTTTTCAGTTTCCGGAAGACCTCTAATACGGAAATTATAGCGCCTAGCGCGATTTTCAAGGTCATCAATTTTCGTGTACGCTTCCTCAAGGCGATCTTGCAGATCCGTGATCATATTGGAATTTTGGGACACTCTGTGGATAGTGTCATCCACCTTTGATTCAATGCTCTCCAAGCGGCTGCCTATTTCCTGGAAATCCTGTCTTATCTCAGCAGACAATTTATCAGTAGCTTTAGTCAGTTCCCTCTGTAATAAATCAGCAAAACGGGCAAGGATTATAGGATCTCCTGAGTACTGAGGCTGAGCTGGGGGGGACCCAGAGGGGTCAGCAGAACTGTCCAATATAGGGTCATGGCTGCTAGCTTGGCTAAGTATAATATCAGCCATCTCCTTATCTATAACCGAGGAGGAATATGATTCATGGCCTGGAGACAGGGCTGCAGCCTGAGAGGAAGTGCTGACAGGGCTTAGAGACATGCAGGGATTGGTTTTGCTCTCACCTGCAGCTGGAGGGGATGTAGAGGAGCCTGAGACACAGCCTCCCTGTGCGAGGGGGTTCAGCTTTGCCTTCTGCTTCAGAGGCTGTGGCAGCTGGGACACTGTGTTGCCTCCGATCGTCGGAGACATGTGGGAGCTGGAGCCCGTCGCCATCTTGGAATCTTTACCCGCTGCCCGAGTGGAGCTGCGACAGCCGCCCTGAGACCTCCCGGTCTGCCGATTCGACATGTGGCAGATCGCGGTCCCGTCCAGGGACACGGGTGAGCAGTAACGCCGGATGGGTGCGCTGGGAAAGCCGCTCAATGTAGCTATATGTGCCGGGGGTGTGCGGAGCAGCTCAGGGAAACATCCACCTCCGCCGTCCGCGCATGCGCTCTCCACTGATCTATTTATGTAGTTCAATCTATACCCACTTAATTGAGTATTAGAGGGAAATAAGCATTCCATGTTAAATCTAGGGGACTCAACTATAGTGGAAAAAAAGGGGTTTATTTACTAAAGGTGAGTAGACTTTGTAAAGGAATTTTCACTTTGCAACAGAATTTTCCCTTAGCTTAGTAAATGTGGTGAAAATTCAATAAGGAAAGAATAATCAATCACATGCAAAGAAAATAAAAACTGCGTTTTTGCTTGCACATTGGATGATAGAAATCAGCACAGCTTCACCCTATTCAATCAGCTAAGGGAAAATCCCCTTACAAAGTGAAAAGCCTATGTGTCTTTAGTTATTCAACCCCAAAGCTTTAAGGGAAATGGCCCTGTGACTACAAATTACCCTGTTCTTTTCTCTTTTTTTAAGATCATATTGCCTGCATGTCACCTTGTCAGACAAAACCTTTTTCACTTTGACCATAAATTGTCATAATGTTTGTTTGTTCTTTGTCATCTACAAAGTCTAATTATAAAGTGTAGAATGCAATATATTACTATTTTTATTTTGGGAAATATGAACACAATGATTTTTTATGTTTTGTAAACCATTTTTTATGCAGTTGAATATAATAGAGCAAAGTGTAGGCTGCAGAAATATTCTGCCTATTTAACCCCTTTTCTGTAAATTTTATACACACATAATAAAATACCCATGGACTTGAAAGCCTACTAAAGACATCATCTCTCAAAATAAATCTTCTACTTCTGGTGTGCATAGGAATATCCAACATTACCTAAATAGCTTTTATATACATAGGTGCACCCTACCTTCAGTAATATTTTTGTTGGATGTATGTATTTTCTTTCTATTTATGTATTTATTTTTTATAGAATGCTGACAGGTGACAGGTGCTCCTTGAAGAAGATGCAGGGGGTAAATAAACCTCACACCTCTACACCTACACAGCTCACTTGACCAGCCCTGTCAGCTCTAAAGTTGTGAAGTCTGAGCATTTTCAGGTTTAATTGACACAAAGGAGATTGATAAACTTATGTTCGCTGATATCCTCCTGCTCTCCAAAATGACTCAGACTGCTGGCATCCTGAACTCGCAGAGGAGCCAGGTGAGCTCCAGAATCAGGAGGCAGGTGGCAATGGTTAACGGGGGGTCATTTTAACTTGTGATTTTAACTTCACAACTTCCAATGTCATACTTTGATATTGCAGGACATTGGGATAAACACAGTGCGCTTAAAAGGAATAATTTGTCTTACATTTTGAAAAGTGATGTTCAGATATAAATATAAAGGTGTTATCTTTTTTTTTTTTTACTTTTTTTCTTGCAAACTTGTCTCAGGGGTAGTGATTCACAGGCAAGTCAGGCCAAGCATCAAGCATTTTAAGAATGAGGTAGCTGTTTGGGCTTTAACGCTTATCTCATGATAGGTGTACTTTAAGGAAGTGAAGATTCCTGTAAAGTGTGAACAAGCCATTTTTTTGCAGTGTCTCTAACTTCCAGGTGCCACATGCAGTTCATTGAAATCTAGTATGATGCAGCAGCTGCACAGATACAGCAAGTGGTCCAAATGTGAAAGGTGTGCAGGTACAAGTGAGTGGCCCATAAATCATCGATGTGAACAAAGCCAAAGCGCTTTTTCTTGTGTTTGACAAAACTGTAGCGATTTTTGGACAATTGTATTTGTTTATCTCTATTGCATTTTAAGTTGAATTTTTATATTGTATTTGCATTTCTTTTAAACAGAAATATTTGCTTTATTAATAAACATTAATAAACATTTAATACAATGCGCTTTCATGATGTGTTTAGATAATGTTGGGCTTTATTATAAAAAATATTCTGTGCTTATTGTTTTTTTTTTCTGCTTAATGGAGTTGTAAAGGAAAATCATTTTTTTGCTGAAATGACTGTTTACAGGGTATAGAGACATAATAGTTAACTGATTCATTTTAAAAATTATTAAAAATAGATAAAAATCAATCATATAATGTACCTACAGTTTCAGTTTCGTTTTTGCATGCTGTTTCCTGCTCTGTGATGTACAGAGACACAGAGCCAATACAGGGCAGTGATGGTTTGTAAAACAAAACTGATTGGTGTTGAGGGGTTTTAGACACACAGAAATCACACCTTCTTGATTAGTGACCACAGAGAGAAAGCTCCCATTACCTTTTTCATCAGAAAACAGACAACCAAGAAGTGTTAGGAACAGAGAAAGATTAGAGCAAAAACTAACAATGAGGACATGAAACCAGGACTGCAGCAAGGTAAAGGAAGCTATTTAGCTAAAAAAAAAAATCCTTTATTGACCCTTTAACTGTATGAATGTATGAGAGGGAGCGGGATATTTATTTCACAGCTTATAAGTAAAATTATTAAAGGAGGTAAAAAGCTGACTTAAATGTCCCAATTGCTAGGTGTGAATGTCAAATATGAAATATTCCTATAATTAGATTTTATCAAAACTGCCTGGATTTGGGTTTGTGAACTTTGTGGAGGAATCCATGAAGCCTATAGAGGGTGAATCGTTTTATTCAACTCTGGCCATTTAGGCTTAAGACCTAAAAGGCCCAATAAGCAAGCCATTTCTGAACAAAAGACACAAGAAGCTGGGACTTTAACAAGTGCAATACATACTGGCAATATCGCAATATCGCTGCTGCGAGCCCACATTTTAAAATGATTGGGTCTTTTGGCTTGTAGGGGGTAGGGGGCAGGTGGTTGTAGCATGATTGTGTGGTCATCTCATCCTCCATTAATCCGTTCTCATTTAGCGCCAAGCAAGGCTCACATGTCTTTGCTAGGCACTTTGGTTAGGTTTGCTGCCTTTGACATGGGAGACCTTTGCTTGAACAGACAATTGAACTGTAGTAAACTTTCTCAATGTGAGCTCCAGTTCTCTGTCCTGTGTAGTGTTGAGCAGAATATGCCATATTCGATTTCGCGATATATCTCGAATATATATTCGAATATTCGAGATATATTCGCTAAATTCGAATATTCGTGATATTTTATCGAAATTAATTGAATGCGATTTTTCGCTATTGCGAATGCGAAAATAATTGCGATTTTTTTAATAACTGCGGTAGGAGCGCTCTGATTGGCTTAGAATATTCGTGATATTTTATCGAAATATCGCAACATGCGAATGCGATATTTATTGCGCAATTTCGAGATATGCTGGAGGAGCGCTCTGATTGGCTCAGAATATTCGTGATATTTTATCGAAATATCGCAACATGCGAATGCGATATTTATTGCGCAATTTCGAGATATGCTGGAGGAGCGCTCTGATTGGCTCAGAATATTCGTGATATTTTATCGAAATATCGCAACATGCGAATGCGATATTTATTGCGCAATTTCGAGATATGCTGGAGGAGCGCTCTGATTGGCTCAGAATATTCCTGATATTTTATCGAAATATCGCAACATGCGAATGCGATATTTATTGCGCAATTTCGAGATATGCTGGAGGAGCGCTCTGATTGGCTCAGAATATTCCTGATATTTTATCGAAATATCGCAACATGCGAATGCGAAATTTATTGCAGATATTTCGAAAACTGCTGTAGCAGCACTCTGAAATCGAATATGTATGATATTTTAACCAAAATACATATTGCGATTGCGATTTTTCGATCGCGCATGCGCAATTGCGCGAACAACACGCGACCATTTCCTGGAGCCTTGCCAGTTTCCAACTTATGATCGCAGCGCAATCACACAGCAACATGGTTGGAAGCAATTTCACTAAGTCTGAGGAAAAGTTGCTGATTTGTGTAAGTATTTTGACCACTGTTATTTCATCATCTTCAACTGCATTTTAGTCTAGTTTAAAAGTTAGTATATATGATCAGATATTAGTATTTCACAAAAAATGTGTCTCCTGCTTTTACAAAACTACAAGTCCCAGCATGCCTGGACAGCTGCAGACACCCTGGTTGGCAAATGTGTATTTAGGCACTTTTCCTTGTTATTTAGCATAATGAATTTAACATTTTATTGGACATAGGACGTATGCGAACGTCCTGACTTCAGTGTCCTCAAGGCCCAAGGACGTTCGAATACATATTGCCCTTTAGATGTTGCAGAACTACAACTTCCAGCATGCCTGGGAATGCTGGCACTTCTAGTATTGTAAGTTCTGCAGGCCCACATTTTTCAGGCCTTTATGCACGGGTCTCTAAACTGTGGCACCCTAGATGCAGCAAAAGTAAAATTCTTAGCATGCACTGACAGACCGTGGCTGATGGGAGTAGTAGTTTTGCAACAGCTGGAGGTGGACTGGTCTTGAAACCCAGAGTTAGGTAACAAACCCGTAGTGTTTTGCAACCATTCTGCCTCCAGCTGGTTATTTTCTGTTGAAAAGCCTGTGGCGTGCAAAACACAACCCAAAAACTCCACCCGGTGCAAGGAAAAATTTGCACACACCTAAAGAGTGACATCACAAAAAACTGCGACGGTTGCATACGTCAGTGGTCCTCCGAAAAGGTCCCGTCTCTGACCCCCCGGGGCGTTAGGCTCCTAGGCTCCTGACAGGGAAAAGAGTTACTGTGGTCCATACAGCCGAAGCCATATGGACCCATCTCGGTCCAAGCAGCGCAATCAACACGCGAACAACACGCGACCATTTCCTGGAGCCTTGCCAGTTTCCAACTTATGATCGCAGCGCAATCACACAGCAACATGGTTGGAAGCAATTTCACTAAGTCTGAGGAAAAGTTGCTGATTTGTGTAAGTATTTTGACCACTGTTATTTCATCATCTTCAACTGCATTTAAGTCTAGTTTAAAAGTTAGTATATATGATCAGATATTAGTATTTAACCAAAAATGTGTCTCCTGCTTTTACAAAACTACAAGTCCCAGCCCAGCCCAGCATTTTAGTCTAGTTTAAAAGTTAGTATATATGATCATATATTAGTATTTCACAAAAAATGTGTCTCCTGCTTTTACAAAACTACAAGTCCCAGCATGCCTGGACAGCTGCAGACACCCTGGTTGGCAAATGTGTATTTAGGCACTTTTCCTTGTTATTTAGCATAATGAATTAAAAAAATTTTTGGACATAGGACGTATGCGAACGTCCTGACTTCAGTGTCCTCAAGGCCCAAGGACGTTCGAATACATATTGCCCTTTAGATGTTGCAGAACTACAACTTCCAGCATGCCTGGGAATGCTGGCACTTCTAGTATTGTAAGTTCTGCAGGCCCCCATTTTTCAGGCCTTTATGCACGGGTCTCTAAACTGTGGCACCCTAGATGCAGCAAAAGTAAAATTCTTAGCATGCACTGACAGACCGTGGCTGATGGGAGTAGTAGTTTTGCAACAGCTGGAGGTGGACTGGTCTTGAAACCCAGAGTTAAGTAACAAACACGTAGTGTTTTGCAACCATTCTGCCTCCAGCTGTTTTTTTCCTGTTGAAAAGCCTGTGGCGTGCAAAACACAACCCAAAAACTCCACCCGGATGCAGTGAAAAATGTGCACACACCTAAAGAGTGACATCACAAAAAACTGCGACGGGTACATACGTCAGTGGTCCTCCGAAAAAGGTCCCGTCTCTGACCCCCCGGGGCGTTAGGCTCCTGACAGGGAAAAGAGTTAGCAACGCATATCTCCCCTATACGTGTATCCTGTGTTGTTAATAATATATTCATAATTATGCAAATGATAATGGCTGCTATATTTATGCAAAAAAGGTGGCGACCGAAATGGCAGGATATAAAATCTTTCATGTTACCCCTGTCATTGATTAATAAGGCGAGAATGCTTCCAATTGTTGAATAGCATACATTTACGTCATATATCCATAAGGCTGTCAACAGAAGTATTACAATATACTTTGTTCTTCATCTTGCAGAAGTTCCTGGAAACAGGATACGATGAGCTGCGGAGGCAGCCAGAGAAAAGGGCTGTGGTCAGCGCCCTAATCGCTGACTTTGGCGGCCAACATGACCACAAGGCCATTGTTAAGAAGTGGTCTGACCTGAAGAGGCGCCAAATGGTTCATGTCAGACGTCTTCGGGCTAAATATCATCCAGGTAAGTTATTGTTGACAGTTATGTTTTTTTTTAAAAAAGTGTATTTTGTGCGTGAACTCGAAAGAGAGAGGAGCCGGCCTGCAGGAGTTGGGAGGCCTCCCCCAGAGGCAATCTGCCACCTTTCTCCATGCCCCGGTTGGCAATGGCGGGTGTGAGGGGGTCCTCCCAACCCAACCTCGCATAGCACACCCACCAGGGGCGGGGCTGAGACCACCAAACTCAATTCACAGGTAGCCGAGAGCGGGATCCGAACCCCTAGCTGCAGAGGTGAATCAGTTGTCAGTGCAGTGGCAATCGCGTGGAGCCACCGCAGCTCCTTTGGTGACAGTTATGTAAGGTCATATGTAATTCATGTAAGGTCAGATGTTGTTAACCAAGATGCCATGTTGTGCTAACATATATCACCACCGGCCAAGGTATTCATAGTACTGTTGAAAAAAGACATGGGGCAGCAGACAGGAACACAGAAGTTATGTGGGAACATAATTTTCCCATTGCTTTGCATGGGACTTTAAAGAAAAACCCCGACCATGGCAAGTGGGGGTGGGTAAGGTTTAAACCACCTATCCTATGTTTGTGGCTGACATATAAGTAACCTGTGTGCCAAGTTTCATATAAATATCTTTAGCCGTTTGTACGTGATGCTGGAACATACATACATACATACATACATACATACATACATTTATGCACACACACACGTTGAGTTTTATATATATAGATTACCACTAAATTCCTGTGTTAGGAGTGGGGTTGTTATAGTAATCCCGTGTGCTCCATCAGGCCCTTTTTTTAACATGAGATGGTCTGAACAAAACAAAGGAGACAAAAACAGCTCATTTTAACATGGTTGCATCCCAGCTCACGCTCAGTCCCCTGTAGTGCCCACAAGACCCTTTAATATAACATTGTCCCATTGGTTAACTGTCTATATAAATCAATTTGTATTCATATACAATACAGCAGAGTACACAGAATTTGCATACGTCATTAGAAAACATTTTTATAATATATGAACATTGTGTTATTATAGGAGCTCCAATGCCAGTTATCCGCGCCAAGCGCAGAAGGCGCCAGGCCGATGAGGAGGAGGAGGAGGATGCGGCAGAGGAGGATGCGGCAGAGGAGGAGATGGATGAAGAGGAGCAGCCAGGGCCCTCCCACTCCCCAACCCCAGCTCCTGCTGAGGAGCAAGCTGAGGAGATTCCCCCCCCCACCACCCCAACTTCTCAAGCAGAAGAGCAGGAGGAAGAGAGCGGTCCTGTGAGCCTCGCTCAGGAAGGTAAATATGTGCACAATGATTAATAACATTTCAACAACAAAATGTAGATATAAAAATGGACAACATATAAAGCGCACCTGTCAGATTGTAGAACCATAATATGGTATTGATGCTAGAAGTATACAGGTAGTGCATAATTATTAGGCAAGTTGTATTTTTTGAGGATTCATTTTATTATTGAACAACAACCATGTTCTCAATGAACCCCAAAAACTCATTAATATCAAAGCTGAATTTTTTTGGAAGTAGTTTTTAGTTTGTTTTTAGTGTTAGTTATTTTCGGGGGATATCTGTGTGTGCAGGTGACTACTATTACTGTGCAGAATTATTAGGCAACTTAACCAAAAAATAAATAGATACCCATTTCAATGATTTATTTTTAACAGTGAAACCAATATAACATCTCAACATTCACAAATACACATTTCTGACATTTAAAAACAAAACAAAAACAAATCAGTGACCAATATAGCCACCTTTATTTGCAAGGACACTCAAAAGCCTGACATCCATGGATTCTGTCAGTGTTTTGATCTGTTCACCATCAACATTGCGTGCAGCAGCAACCACAGCCTCCCAGACACTGTTCAGAGAGGTGTACTGTTTTCCCTCCTTGTAAATCCCACATTTGATGATGGACCACAGGTTCTCAATGGGGTTCAGATCAGGTGAACAAGGAGGCCATGTCATTACTTTTTTTTATTTAATACCCTTTCTTGCCAGCCACGCTGTGGAGTACTTTGACACGTGTGATGGAGCATTGTCCTGCATGAAAATCATGTTTTTCTTGAAGGATGGTGACTTCTTCCTGTACCACTGCTTAAAGAAGGTCTCTTCCATAATCTGGCAGTAGGACTGGGAGTTGAGCTTGACTCCATCCTCAATCCGAAAAGGCCCCACAAGCTCATCTTTGATGATACCAGCCCAAACCAGTACTCCACCACCACCTTGCTGGCGTCTGAGTCGGACTGGAGCTCTCTGCCCTTTACCAATCCAGCCACGGGCTCTTCCATCTGGCCCATCAAGACTCACTCTCATTTCAGTAGTCCATAAAACCTTAGAAAAATCTTTCTTGAGATATTTATTGGCACAGTCTTGACGTTGCAGCTTGTGTGTCTTGTTCAGTGGTCGTCGTCTTTCAGCCTTTCTTACCTTGGCCATGTCTCTGGGTATTGCACACCTTGTGCTTTTGGGCACCCCAGTGATGTTGCAGCTCTGAAATATGGCCAATCTGGTGGCAAGTGGCATCTTGGCAGCTGCACGCTTAACCTTTCTCAGTTCATGGGCAGTTATTTTGCGCCTTTGTTTTTCCACACGTTTCTTTTGTTTGATGATCACGCTTCAGAAGCTTTGCAATTTTAAGAGTGCTGCATCCCTCTGCTAGATATCTCTCTATTTTGGACTTTTCAGAGTCTGTCAAGTCCTTCTTTTGGCCCATTTTGCCAAAGGAAAGGAAATTGACTAATAATTATGCACACCTGATATAGAGTGTTGATGTCATTAGACCACACACCTTCTCATTACAGAGATGTACATTACCTAATATGCCTAATCGGTAGTAGGCTTTCGAGCCTATACAGCTTGGAGTAAGACAACATGCATAAAGAGGATGATGTGGTCCAAATACTCATTTGCCTAATAATTCTGCACTCCCGGGATGTGTTAGACACATAACAAGTGTATACACATGATAATGATTGATTAATAAGCAAAAAAAATATTTTATTTATTTGGTAACGTTCTTTGAAATCCAAATGTTTTTTTATTATATCCTAACAGTAGCAAGAAAGATGATGCAGCAGCACGCGCTGCTAAAGAAGACACATCTGAGGATTAAGGGAAATCATCAACAAATTCGCTACCTGGTCCAGCAAAATACGCAGCTAGAGCAGCAGCAATTAGAATATCTTGCTGAGCTGGAAAGGCTTCAGAAGCTCATGCTCAGCTATGTCTGAATTAATTTTTTGATTAAAAAATGTTATTTTTTGGAAATGTTTCATTTCTTTTTGAGATCGATTTTTAGGTTTTTCAACACATCTAACTTCACATCGAACAAATCAACATCAACACATCTAACTTCATAATAAGCAAAAACATTTTATACTATCATTTTATTTAACACAAACCTAGGACAAACTAAAGCACACGGACACAGACACGACGAACACAAAATAAACTGTTGAAAAATGAACATAACAAAAGCAACAATATATATATATATATATACAGAGAGAGAGAGAGAGCAAGAAAGAGAGAGAGAGTGCAGATTTGCTCTTGCAGACAGCCTAATGGTTGCAGTATAAAGGCCGCAAACCAGGGTTTAACATAAGGTTAATTGTTTTAGTTACACTTGCTGTTACGATCCGGTCTGGTAGCTTGAAGCGGAGGCTGTTGGTGAATCCGCTGTGCCAGAGAGGTCATGAAGCTTTACTCAGCATGGAGGCAGCAGCAGTAGTATTAAAATATAATGTAACTAGACAATGCATTTCCTGAGGAAAATGCGAGTGGGAATGCTGAATAGCTTAATTGCTGAGCCCCTTGCCAAAGACATTCACCATAACCACTACACTATCTTTAGGACACACAGCTTCTTTCTCTATCTGCAAAGTATAGAGTATGCTGACTTCCTGGTCGCCCCTCCCCCCTCAAGAGGTTTCCCCTCCCCCCCAGGTCAGTGAGGAGGAATATTGCACTGAGGTCAGGAAAGTTATTTATGGAAAGAAATAACATTACAAACGCTTTTAATTCACAGATCAAATACATGATTTAAGCCTCCAAACAAAGCTTAATAAATCCTCAACCGTACATGCGATCGATACAACGACTACACCGTTTGAAATACACGGCCCTTGTGAACGCATTGATATGAAATTTATGTTGATAAACTTAAAAATGTGGCCATGTCTGCGATTTAGAAAAGAGCGTCTTTGTGAGTTTTGCAGCAACATTTTTTAGATAATTTAACATGAGAGTCTATGAGACATAATTTCTGGCTGTTGCTCCAATAACTAAAACTAAAATACGTATCGCAGAATTGATCACATTGCCAGAAACCAGACAAGCATAGCTACGTTTTGATATAAAAATTGTGTATGAAAAGTAGATCTTGTGGGCGTGAGACCATTTTGTTTCCCCTTTTTGTAAAGATATTTTTAATTACAAAGATCTCCAATGTTAAGGTCACATGACAGACTCTAAATCCCCTCCATAGGATTACATTATAACCTATCGCATTTTTGTGAAAAATTCGCAAAACGTAAATTGCGTTTTCAACAAAAAATTGTAAACGATGACGATCTGAAAAGTCATAGCCGGATAGCTAAATATTTTGTGACCGCTTTACAGTTTTTTCAGTGTCTGTAAGTGAAAGTATGAAGTAGCTGAAACTTTTGGCAGGGCATGTGAATTCAAAGGGGAAAAGGATGTTCTCATTGACTTCAATGTTAAAAAAAGGGTCTAAAAGCTTAAAATTTATAAAAGTGTAAAAAGTAGAAAAAAACTTGAAGAAGTCCCATCATTAGCTGAAAGAGACGAACATTTTTACAGTTGAATGGTCTCAATAGCTGAAAGTATGCCGAAGTTACGCAGAACCAAAAAACGTAAGGAATAATAAGATTACTAAATTTACGTATATCAATACTGGAAATGTTTATTAAAGCATTCACACTAATTAAGATTAATACATTTACGGGTATCCATACTGGGAATGCTTATTAAAGCATTCCCACTAAGTATCACACAGGCATTATTTACAAGCAGTAGTGGTAATAGTAATACATAGCATAAAAACACTTGGGGAATACTTTACAGCATCAGTAGTGGTCATAGTAGTCAATAGTGTACCAAAAAATTGGGACACATGTGTCTTGACTGAGCTGTAATAGTAGTAGTAGACATTGACAATACAGTGTCAAATCACTCGGGCAAGAGGTGCCATGATGAACAGCAGTCTTAATAAGAGTATATAGGGTGTGAAATAACTGCTGACATAGGTGTATTGACTGGGCAGCAGCAGCAGAAGCAGCAGTAGTATTAACAGTAGTAGTTGATACAGAGTCATATCACATGGGCAGGAGGTGCCATGATGAACAGCAGTAGGAATAGGAGTATATAGAGTGTCAAATAACTGCTGACATAGGTGTATTGACTGGGCAGCAGCAGCAGAAGCAGCAGTAGTATTAACAGTAGTAGTTGATACAGAGTCATATCACATGGGCAGGAGGTGCCATGATGAACAGCAGTAGGAATAGGAGTATATAGAGTGTCAAATAACTGCTGACATAGGTGTCTTGACTGGGCAGCAGCAGCAGAAGCAGCAGTAGTATTAACAGTAGTAGTTGATACAGAGTCATATCACATGGGCAGGAGGTGCCATGATGAACAGCAGTAGGAATAGGAGTATATAGAGTGTCAAATAACTGCTGACATAGGTGTATTGACTGGGCAGCAGCAGCAGAAGCAGCAGTAGTATTAACAGTAGTAGTTGATACAGAGTCATATCACATGGGCAGGAGGTGCCATGATGAACAGCAGTAGGAATAGGAGTATATAGAGTGTCAAATAACTGCTGACATAGGTGTCTTGACTGGGCAGCAGCAGCAGAAGCAGCAGTAGTATTAACAGTAGTAGTTGATACAGAGTCATATCACATGGGCAGGAGGTGCCATGATGAACAGCAGTAGGAATAGGAGTATATAGAGTGTCAAATAACTGCTGACATAGGTGTATTGACTGGGCAGCAGCAGCAGAAGCAGCAGTAGTATTAACAGTAGTAGTTGATACAGAGTCATATCACATGGGCAGGAGGTGCCATGATGAACAGCAGTAGGAATAGGAGTATATAGAGTGTCAAATAACTGCTGACATAGGTGTCTTGACTGGGCAGCAGCAGCAGAAGCAGCAGTAGTATTAACAGTAGTAGTTGATACAGAGTCATATCACATGGGCAGGAGGTGCCATCATGAACAGCAGTAGGAATAGGAGTATATAGAGTGTCAAATAACTGCTGACATAGGTGTATTGACTGGGCAGCAGCAGCAGAAGCAGCAGTAGTATTAACAGTAGTAGTTGATACAGAGTCATATCACATGGGCAGGAGGTGCCATGATGAACAGCAGTAGGAATAGGAGTATATAGAGTGTCAAATAACTGCTGACATAGGTGTCTTGACTGGGCAGCAGCAGCAGAAGCAGCAGTAGTATTAACAGTAGTAGTTGATACAGAGTCATATCACATGGGCAGAAGGTGCCATGATGAACAGCAGTAGGAATAGGAGTATATAGAGTGTCAAATAACTGCTGACATAGGTGTATTGACTGGGCAGCAGCAGCAGAAGCAGCAGTAGTATTAACAGTAGTAGTTGATACAGAGTCATATCACATGGGCAGGAGGTGCCATGATGAACAGCAGTAGGAATAGGAGTATATAGAGTGTCAAATAACTGCTGACATAGGTGTCTTGACTGGGCAGCAGCAGCAGCAGAAGCAGCAGTAGTATTAACAGTAGTAGTTGATACAGAGTCATATCACATGGGCAGGAGGTGCCATCATGAACAGCAGTAGGAATAGGAGTATATAGAGTGTCAAATAACTGCTGACATAGGTGTCTTGACTGGGCAGCAGCAGCAGAAGCAGCAGTAGTATTAACAGTAGTAGTTGATACAGAGTCATATCACATGGGCAGGAGGTGCCATGATGAACAGCAGTAGGAATAGGAGTATATAGAGTGTCAAATAACTGCTGACATAGGTGTCTTGACTGGGCAGCAGCAGCAGAAGCAGCAGTAGTATTAACAGTAGTAGTTGATACAGAGTCATATCACATGGGCAGGAGGTGCCATGATGAACAGCAGTAGGAATAGGAGTATATAGAGTGTCAAATAACTGCTGACATAGGTGTATTGACTGGGCAGCAGCAGCAGAAGCAGCAGTAGTATTAACAGTAGTAGTTGATACAGAGTCATATCACATGGGCAGGAGGTGCCATGATGAACAGCAGTAGGAATAGGAGTATATAGAGTGTCAAATAACTGCTGACATAGGTGTCTTGACTGGGCAGCAGCAGCAGCAGAAGCAGCAGTAGTATTAACAGTAGTAGTTGATACAGAGTCATATCACATGGGCAGGAGGTGCCATCATGAACAGCAGTAGGAATAGGAGTATATAGAGTGTCAAATAACTGCTGACATAGGTGTCTTGACTGGGCAGCAGCAGCAGCAGAAGCAGCAGTAGTATTAACAGTAGTAGTTGATACAGAGTCATATCACATGGGCAGGAGGTGCCATCATGAACAGCAGTAGGAATAGGAGTATATAGAGTGTCAAATAACTGCTGACATAGGTGTATTGACTGGGCGGCAGCAGCAGCAGAAGCAGCAGTAGTAGTATTAACAGTAGTAGTTGATACAGAGTCATATCACATGGGCAGGAGTTGCCATGATGTACAGCAGTCTTAATAAGAGTATATAGGGTGTGAAATAACTGCTGACATAATTGTCTTGACTGATCCAAAGGAGTCATGGGAGAAAATCATGTGGTCAGATGAGACTATAATATAATTTTTTGATCATAATTTCACTAACCGTGTTCGGAGGAAGAATAATGATGAGTACCATGCCAAGAACGCCATCCCTAATGTGAAGCATGGGGGTGGTAGCATCATGCTTTGGTGGTGTTTTTCTGCACATGGGACAGGGTGACTGCACTGTATTAAGGAGAGGATGACCGGGGCCATGTATTGCAAGATTTTGGGCAACAACCTCCTTCCCTGAGTTAGAGCTTTGAAGATGGGTCGAGGCTGGGTCTTCCAACATGAGAATGACCCAAAGCACACAGCCAGGATAACCAAGGATTGGCTCTGTAAGGAGCATATCAAGGTTCTGGCGTGGCCTAGCCAGTCTCCAGACCTAAACCCAATAGAGAATCTTTGGAGGGAGCTCAAACTCCGTGTTTCTCAGCGATAGCCCAGAAACATGACTGATGTAGAGAAGATCTGTGTGGAGGAGTGGGCCAAAATCCCTCCTCCAGTGTGTGCAAAGCTGGTGTAAAACTACAAGAAATGTTTGACCGCTGTAATTGCAAAGAAAGCCTACTGTACCAAATATTAACATTGATTTTCTCTGATGTTGAAATAGTTATATTCAGCACTGTAAATACATCAGGTCCGGGGCTTCATCAGGGAATGCATGGCAAGGGACCCTTCAGCGCCCTGAACCGACGACGGGTGCCAGAAAGTCACCGCCGATCCAGGACTCATTCATCTTTATGAATGTGAGTCTGTCCACGGAGTCTGTGGACAGACGGGTCCTCTTGTCCGTGACCACCCCACCTGCCGCGCTGAATGTCCGCTCAGATAGTACGCTGGAGGGGGGGCAAGACAATAACTCCAGCGCATACTGAGCGAGCTCGCGGCAGGTGTCCAATCTGGCAACCCAGTACTCCATGGGGTCGTCGGTGCTCATACTGTCAGAAGCACCGACGGACGCCATGTAGTCTGCCACCATGTGGGCCAGCCGCTGGTGGTGACTGCTGCTGCTGCTGCTGGTGGTGGTACTGGGTCGCTCGGTTTGGAAGAACATCCTCATCTCTTCCATTAGGTCCCCTGCTCGGCTGCAGCTGGGTGCAGCCACCTGCTGGGTGAGATGAGGGGGGACAACTGGAGGCCGGGGAGTTGCCTGCTCCAACCGTCTGACAATGGCTGCCTGCAGTTCCTCCATCCGGTGCTGCCTCCGGCTGGCTGGGATGAACTGCTCCAGTTTCCCCTTGCACCTGGGATCCAAAAGGGTGGCCATCCAGAAATCATCCCTCGTCTTGATGGTCTTAACCCGGGGGTCCCTCCTGAGGCATCTCAGCATGTGGGCAGCCATGGGGAAGAGCACAGCCCGCTGTGACTCCTCAATGCTGGCCAGGTGAATGAGGTGCGACTCTTCTTCCCTGAGGCGCTGCTGGTCAAACTCAGACATGCCCAACCCCCGGACTATCGGTGCCCCCAACACCGGCTCTCCCTCCTGACCAGGCCCTGACTCCGGGACGACACCAGCAACCACCTCCTCCTCCTCTTCATCATCATCCTCCTCCTCCTCCTCCTCCTGGTCCTGGCCCTGGTCTCGGTGGAGCATTGCTGACTCCTCCTGCTCCACCAAGGCACTCTCCCCAGCCTCGAGCAGGCGATCTAGTGTCCTCTCCAGCATGAACAGTATTGGCAGCACGCTATTGAGGCCAATTTGCTCACTGCTGACCATCTTGGTCGCCTGCTCGAAGGAGGACAACACTTGGCAGACCTGGTTTATCTGCCCCCACTCCGCACAGGCGATGAAAGGGAGTTGTGGTGAAGCCCTCTCAGTGCCTAGTTCCATCAGGTACTCCCTCACCGCCCTTTGCTGCTCCCACAACCTCTTCAGCATGTGGAGGGTGGAGTTCCACCGCGTCACACTGTCCACAATCAGCCTGTGAAGGGGCAGATTGTACTTCCGTTGCAATTTGGACAGGGACGCGGTAGCGGTTGGGGAGCGCCTGAAGTGGCTGGCAATCCTACGCGCCTTTGCCACAATGTCACTCAACCCTGGATAAGTGCGCAGGAACTTCTGCACCACCAGGTTGAGGACATGTGCCAGACAGGGCACGTGCGTCAGACTGCCAGCATGGAGGGCGGCGAGTAGGTTGCTGCCGTTATCGCAGACAACCATACCTGGCTGGAGCCTTCGGGGTGTCAGCCACTTCTGGACCTGAGCTTGAAGTGCTTTCAGCACTTCTTCTCCAGTGTGTCTCCGGTCCCCTAAACTAACAAGCTGGAGCACGGCCTGACAGCGCACGTGCCCCACACTTGAGTAGCTACGGGGGCGCTTGCTGGGAGGCTCAGCAGCTGCGGAGACAGTGGCTTGAGGGAGACCAGCAGTTCTCCCCTGGACACCCCGGGGCGGCACCACAAGATCGGTTGCCGACGATCCCTCACCGACGCCTCGGAGGGAAACCCAATGGGCCGTGAAGCTGATGTAGCGTCCCTGCCCATGCCTGCTGGTCCAGCCATCCATTGTCAGATGAACCCTGTCGCTGACAGCGTGATCCAGCGACAGGGTTACATTCTGCACAATGTGCTGGTGTAGGGCAGGGACACCAGTCCTGGCAAAGAAATGGCGGCTGGGGACACGCCATTGGGGTTGGGCCTGCTCCAACATCTGCCTGAAGGGGTTGCTGTCAACTATGTTGAAGGGCAGCAGATGTTGGGCAATAACCCTTGCCAGGAGCCCATTGAGGGAACGCACACGTCGGTCTCCAGGGGGGAAGGGAGTGGTGCGGTCAAAGGCGTCTGAAATCGACGCCTGGCGCCGGACGGCAGTGCGGGACACAGACGTGGAGGGTGCTGTGGAAGTAGAGGTCTGGCTGCCGGTACCAGTACCTCTACTAGAGGGAGCGGGGGGGCATGACCTGCTGGAAACAGATGAAGATGTGGCAGGGGCTGCTGTACCCTGCTCACTTGTGGTGGTGGCGCTGCTACCACCACCACGCTTCATCTCGTCATACAACGCCCAGTGGTTTATCCTCAGGTGCTGGTTCAGGGCTGTGGTACCCACCCGAGCCAAACACTTCCCTCTCTTCACCCTCACTTTACAAACCTGGCAGATGGCCACGGTAGGGTTGTCTGCCACCAGGGTAAAGAAATTCCAGACAGGTGACTTCAGCACCGCCCTCCTGTCAGATGGGGTGACGCTTACTTGCACCTGCTGGGATTCGGTGCGCACAGGTGGAGCTGCCTGCTGCTGCTGCTGCTGCTGCTGCTCCTCCTCCTGACACCTCCTGCTGCCATCACCAGTGGAGACCCTGACGATGATCTCCCTGGTGGTGACCTGGCGCACCGTTTCACCAGGGTGCCTACCTTCCCCGTCGTCACTGACGTAGTGAGCCGACGCGTCAGATGGCAACCATGATGGGTCACCCTCTTCGCCCCCAGAGATGTCAGACCAAGGGCTGAGATGTGTTGGTCTGAGGGAACCACGTGACATGGAGCCTCTAGCCTGGCTCCGCTGTCCCCTCACCCACGCCTGGGTCTGACTAGGTGCTGCTGTTTCCTGCACCAAAACAGCAGCACCAGTTTGAAGGGATGTCTCTGGGATACTGCCAGCAGGTATCCCATCCTCCTCATCCATCCCTTCAAAAAGGTCCTGACCATCAGGACAGAGCTGGAGGTCTGCCTGATGCATGGCCTCCCCCAAGAGATCCCTATCACTGTCGCTGTCGAACAGTAAGATGCTGGACTCTTGGGGGCTGGGGGGGGGTAGTACAGGCAACGGTGTAATGGTGGTACTACTGTGAGTCGGGACCGACGACTCAGTGGCACTGCTGTGCCCCATGTAGTCCACCACTACTTGAGCCTGAGATGGCAATATCGGGCGGCTGCCCGATGGGAAGAACTCCCGGATCAGGCGTACTCCCCTTGCACCCGATCCTCTACCACTAGTAGGGGCACGAGAGGTACCCCGTGCTGGCAGCGATCCAGCACTGGGAGTAACTCCCCTACCCCTGCTGCCACGGCCACGGATGCCGCTCATTATTGCTGATATGTGTGTGGGGGGGTTAAACTTTATTGGGGGGGAAAATGTGAACAAAATGTGTTTTTGTGTTTTTTTTACAAGACAGGCACGCAGACAAAGACGTACACAGACAGCTACTAAACTATAAGAAAAGTAGTACACCAGACAAGGACTACAAAATTAAAGAAAAAAAAAAAAAACACTAAACAAACACTAACTTTTTTTTTTTTTTTTTTTTTTAAACACAAAACACAGACACTAAACACACACTAAGCTAAGCTAGATGAAATAAATGTACACTAACAGTGTGTACACTTACCACACAAAATTTAACTAAACTGAACACAAAACTTAGCTTTTATAAAAGCTCTTTAGGGAAAACTAAACAAAATTTGAACTGAGATGCCTATCAAATATCACTGAACAGCGAACCTGCAAGATCTAACAGTAACACAAGATGAACAAAACTTAGCTTTTAGAAAAGCTCTTTTATAAAGCTCAGCAAAACGTGTTCTGAAATCTCTTGCAAATATAACTGAACAGGGAGGATTGCAGGATCAAACAGTAACACAAATGAAAAAAACAGCACAAAACAGCACAAAACGTAGCTTTGAAAAAAGCTCTTGGGTCTATTGCTTTGAAAAAAGCAGTTGATATACTGGAAAAGATCCACTGGAATCACTAAATAGCAATGCTGGTGATGATCTAAATCAATCAAGAACAAAGACACAGGAAACCAGGAACACAGAAACAGCCTCCACACTCTATAGCCAGCTTCTGAATCTGCAATGAAATGGTGCTGGGAGTGAGCTTATATAATGTCCATGCAGGCAGGTTCCTATTGGTTGCTAACCTGTGACGAGTGTGGAAGGAGAACTCTGATTGGCTCTGATGCAAAAGGGCGGAGCAAATAATCGCGCAATATTCCTATTGCCGAATATTCGCATTGCGAATATTCGGCAATATAAAATGATCGCTTCAGCTACTCGGCCCAATGGCTCTAATCATACCAGCAATGCTTTCAGACGTCTATGGAGATCACTAGGATGTGATCTGTTTTAAAAATGAAACTGTAAAAATCGCTCTGATGCGGAAGATCGGGGCGAGGAAAGTAATCGCGCGATATTGCGTTTGCCGAATAATCGCATTGCGATCTTTCTGGAAAATTCAATGAACGCTTCAGCTACTCGGCCCAGGGTCTCTAATGATACCAGCAATGCTTTTAGACGTCGATGGAGATATCTAGGATGTGATCTGATTCAAAAAAAAAATTGTAAAAAATCGAATATTCGGAATTGCGAATATTCACCGCGAATTTCGAAATATAGCGCGATTTCTCGAATATGCTATATTCGAGTCGAATATTCGCAATGCGAATATTCGTGAGCAACACTAGTCCTGTGTGCTCTGTCTGTCACAGCCACGGATTAGAGAACTGACTGCTCCTAATAACAAAGGGTCTTGTGCTCAATTTTCTAAATTTAGAATATTCATGAAAGATTATGCTTGCACAACTCTTTGTTAAATTCCCTCACTGTCCATACCTGTTTAATGCTAAACTCTAGTGCTTAACTCTCATTCCATTGTTTCCATTGTTTCACTCTCTATCTTCTAAACTCCAGTGCTATAATGTAATCTTCCATGTCATGAAATCCTTTTAAAAAACAATGTTCCCTTATCAGTTTAGCTTATTATCCTGTGATTTTGTTCCCAACTGTATCTATTTTATTCCTGGCTCACATCTGAAAATCGTGAAATCCCAAGAACCCCACTTGGTACAGAGCTGCTCAATAAATTCCAGTGCTTATTTAACACACAAATAAAAATGTGAAAAAAATATTTAATCAATAAATACATTCAAAACACCAAGGTATTGTGTCCATAATTGATATAAAACATGTAGAACAATACTCTAAATGTCCACCCAGTTTGTAAAATGAATTAACCATAAAGTCCACCGTGCTCCCTTCACCACACACTTGGAGTTGCACTCACCAAACATGTTTGTTCTTCTTGTTACAGAATAGGCAGATACAGCTTGTATATACACAGCCCAGATAAGGGATCCACTTGTGAAGCACCTGGAATGATTTTTCTCCACTTGCCCCCCTCAGTGATTTCACACAGTCCAGAATGGTGATATGCAAGCCATAAGAAAACTCACATAGCGTGATAATATTGTAATACGCTTTTATTACAAAAATAGGTAACATACTCACATAGTGATCAGAGGCTGTGAGAAAAACAGAAGATATGTAAAAACTGCACTTGTGCAGCACAAATAGCGCACTACATGAGTTGCAGACGCCCATCGGCCGCCAGCTGCTGGCTGCCCTGTTCCTAATAGCTCACAGAGATACAGGGCATACATTCCAATTCAGTTGATAGTGTAAAGCCTCATACACATGCTTAGATTTTCGAAAGACTGAACGCCCCGTTTTTTGTGGCATGCTAGTCTCATGTCAAAAGTGAAGAGGTTACTCACAATATGAAAATTTTCTGACAACAGAATACAACATCAGAAGTGAGTTCAGATCCGGCAAAAATTTTATAGTCTGCACATCCAGCTTTTGTCTGCTGAAAAAGCGAAATCGGCTGTCGAAAACACTGTACTACAGATCCGAAAATTGGCAGACAGCTCGTCGTACGAATTTTTCCATCCAATTTTCGTATTGTGTGTACGGGCCTTTAGGCTCTACCTCTACAGGTGTCATCAGACTTTGTCAAGGGGTTGTATTAAAACATTGTTACACTATTATGACTTGTGTGAAGCTATTTTTTTCTCACAGAAGTGGAGTTACTTCCAAGGAGTTCAATAGGTTTCAGATTAACAATCAGAACTTCAGCACAGTTCGGCAGACCTCCAGCAAACAGAACCTAGGTACGATTGACCATCCCCAATCACCAAACTAGGTAAGAGGGAATAACCCCACTGATTCCTATGAGGGGTGAAACTTGGTTTTCATATTTGATCATGTCTAATGTTAATAAGCAGGCTATAGCCTAACAAAAAGGAACAAGAAGACAGAAACTGCCATGAGAGACATGTGCCAATGACAAAATTAAATAAAAAACTATATCTCTGCCTACAAAGAATTGTCAGCTCAGTTCTCCCTAACAGCTCCAACACACTGCTGTGAGGGGGCTTGGTTATCATTCCTTTAATGTATTGGTTCTTTTTACTGATCATACACAAAGGCCTCGTACACACGACCATTTTCCTCGACAAAATCCATCAAGAAACTTGGTGGCAGAGCTTTTTTGCCGAGGAAAACGGTCGTGTATATGTTTTTCGTCGAGAAAACTGTCGTGGATCTCAAAGAGAAAAAAAGAGGTTCTCTTTTTTCTCGTCTGGAGTCTCAATTTCCTCGTCGTGTTTCTCGTCGAGAAACACGTTTGTGTGTATGCTTTGAAACCCGCACATGCTCAGAATAAGGTTTGAGAAGGGAGCGCACCTTCGGTAAAAGTAGCGTTCGTAATGGAGATAGCACATTCATCACGCTGCTTCGTCTCGCTCTTAAAGATACGCTGGGTTTCCTCGGCATAAGCCAGTGTAGGTGGGAGTGGGCGTGAGCCATGCTAATGAGGCGTGACCCCATGCAAATGATGTGCCAAGCGCCATAGAAGTACTTAAAACGAACGGCGCATGCACCATCCTGTGGACACATCCCAGTGCGCATGCTCAGAATCACGTCGGAACTACTCCCTAAGATACGACGGATCACTGCCTACGACGTGAACGTAACCTATGCCCAGCCCTATTCACGTACTACGTAAACAACGTAAAATATGACGGCTCTGTTCCCTGGTCCATACCTTTGCATGAGTTGTGCCTCCTATATGGGGAATAACTTTATGCCGGACGTACGACTTACGCAAACCGCGTATATTATGCGCCGGGCGCAACTACGCTTGTGAATCGGCGTATCTCCCTCATTTGCATATGTGCATAGAAAATCAATGGGAGCGGCAAATGCGCCCAGTGTAAATATGCGCCCACGATACGACGGCGTAGGCAAGTTACGTCAGTCGTAGGTATCACGTCGAATTTTCTCCCTAAGTTACGCCGGCTCAATGCTTAGTCGACGTGAACGTAACCTACGCCCATCCCCATTCACGTATGACTTACGCAAACAACGTAAAATACGACGCTGTTCCGACGTTTCCGACGTCCATACCTTAACATGACTTACCCCTGCTTTATGACGCCTTACGGAAACAGCGTATTTTAATACGCCGGGCGCAAGTACGTTCGTGAATCGGCGTATCTAGCTCATTGAATATCAATACACAACATAGGTATTTGATAGCTACAGCGGATGTAGCCTCATTGTATACAGTCATTAACCATGAAGAAGCTATTGCGGCCTCTAAGTGGGGCTTGAATAATTTTAGCCAACTTATCTCTAAACAGAAGCGTTTTATTTTGAGATGTTTGGCTTTTGGTCTTCAGCACAACTACTTCTGGCACAATTCCGATTATTATAGACAACTCAATGGTATTGGTATGGGGGCCAAGTACGCACCAAGTGTGGCCAACGTATTTATGTCTGAGTGGGAAGAGAAAGCCATATATGCAGATGTACCCCAACAATTGGTACTATACAGGAGAATTATTGATGACTGCATAGTCATCTGGGAGGGTGATGAAACCACGTTGATACAATTTCTTGATAAGCTGAATGACAACCAAAAGAATATCAAATTGACCTATACAATTAGTGATAAAACTATTCAATTCCTAGATTTGGAAATAACTTTGGAGGCACATCAAATCACCACTAAAACATAATTCAAACAAGTAGATAGAAAAAGCTATTTCCTGGTGGACAGCTGCCATTTTGATCCCTGGTTTATCAATATACCAAAAGGACAAATGATGAGGCTTTGGAGAAACTGCTCAGATCCTCAAGTATTTTTAGAAAAAGCAAATATGATTGGAAAGAAATTTATTAACAAGGGCTACAGTGTAGACTTCAGTCTGAAATCAAAAAAGTCTATGAGATCCCAAGAGATACCCTTGTACATGACAAAGAGAAGGCAATCAGTTCGGAACAAGAACTCCCTATTATTCTGAATTACAACATCCAGCACAGGCAAATTAAATCAATTCTCAGGAAACATTGGCCTATTTTAAAAGCAGATAGGCAGTTACAAAGCATACTTCCCATTATACACAGGGTGATTTATACACATTGAGGGATCTGGTGGCTAAAAATGTCCCAGACCCCCCAATTAGAAATAGTACATTAACCACTTGACACCGCCCGCCGTCAAATGACGGCGGCGGAATGCTCTATTGTTCTGACAGGACGTCATATGACGTCCTGTGATTTAAAGCCTCATTTAAAGCGTCATTTAAAGCCGGCGGCGCGCGCACACCCGTCGCGTCACTGGGAACACAGTGCGATTGCCCAGTAACACCCGCCCAGTAACACCGCGATTGCACAGTAACTGAGCAGGGACGTGGAGCTCTGTGTGTAAACACAGAGCTCCACGTCCTGTCAGGGAGAGAGGAGACCGATCTGTGTCCCTTGTACATAGGGACACAGATCGGTCACCTCCCCCAGTCACCCCCCTCCACACACAGTTAGAAAACACCCAGGATACACATTTAACCCCTTCCCAGTCCCCTAGTGGTTAACCCCTTCCCTGCCAGTCACATTTATACAGTAATCAATGCATATTTATAGCACTGTTCACTGTATAAATGTGAATGGTCCCAAAAATGTGTCAAAAGTGTCCGATGTGTCCACTATAATGTCGCAGTCCCGAAAAAAAACGCAGATCGCCGCCATTTCTAGTAAAAAAAAAAACAAAAAAATCATTATGTCCCCTATTTTGTAGGCAATATAACTTTTGCGCAAACCAGGTTATTGCAATTTTTTTTTTTTTACCAAAAATATGTAGAATAATGCGTATCGGCCTAAACTGTGAAAAAACTATATATTTTTTAAAAAAATAGGATATTTATTATAGCAAAAAGTAAAAAATATTGTGTTTTTTTTTCAAAATTTACGCTCTTTTTTTGTTTATAGCCCGAAAAATAAAAACAGCACAGGCGATCAAATACCACCAAAAGAAAGCTCTATTTGTGGGGAAAAAAAGGACGTCAATTTTGTTTGGGAGCCACGTCGCAGGACCGCGCAATTGTCAGTTAAATCGACGCAGTGCCAGAAGCTAAAATCTCGTCTGGGCAGGAAGGGGGTGTATGTGCACAGTAGGCAAGTGGTTAACTTTTTACCAAGGAAAAGTTTTTTTTCCATGTAGGCGTTGTTACGCTTGCAAAAAAAACAACTTCAATGGGCAGAAATGTTCAAAATTCATGTCCAATGTGCCCCAAAAAGAATACGAAATAAAAGATCTGATAACATGTAGGACAGAAGGTGTGGTCTATGTCCTGCAGTGCTCCTGTTCATTACAATATGTAGGACGTACGAAAAGACCCCTCTGGAAACTAATAAGGGAACATGTGCAAAATATAGAAAAGGGCTTTCCTAAGCATAATGTTTCACGTCATTTTGCATTATGTCATGACAAGAATCCGAAAGAAATTAAGTTTTGGGCCATAGATAAGTATACACCACATTGGAGGGGGAGTCACAAAATTAGAGAAATGAGCAAGAGTGAATCCAGGTGGATACATCAAATGGGATCATTAGCGCCCAATGGCCTCAATATAGATTTTGATCTAAATTGTTTCATATCGGATTATTAAAACATGGGTTTCAAAAGTGTTTTTATAAATTCTATAAATTCTTTATTTTTTATAAATTATATTTTATATTTAATTTGGTTCTAATTATTATTATGTATTTACCCCAGCTTTCAAAATGGGGACTTTTGATTTTTCATATTCTAGTTCCATCGACTTTAATCACTTGACCTCCAGAAGATTTACCCGCTTCATGACCAGGCAATTTTTTTTAGATACGGCACTGCGTTACTTTACCTGACAATTGTGCGGTTATGGGAGATTGTAACCAAATAAATTATATGTCCTTTTTTCCTACAAATAAAGTTTTCTTTTGGTGGTATTTGATCACCTCTGCGGTTTTTATTTTTTGCACTATAAACAATTAAAAGACTGACAATTTAAAAATCCAAAAACAATATTATTTACTTTCTGCTATAAAACATATCCAAGGAAAAAATTGTAAAAAATGTAATTTCATCAATTTAGGCCAATATGTATTCTGCTACATATTTTTGGTAAAAAAAGAAATAATCAAAACTAAGCATATATTGATTGGTTTCACGAAGGTTATAGCGTCTACATACTATGTGATATTTTTATATTTAAATTTTTTTACCAGTAAAAAAGGAGCAGGTCCAACTGTTAGTATTGGGCCTGTGCAGTGTGAGATAGAGAGTAATAGACACTCAGGGCCAGATTCACATAGAATCGGGCTACGCTGCGGCAGCGTAACGTATCCCATTTACGTTACACCGCCGCAAGTTTACAGCGTAAGTGCTTGATTCACAAAGCACTTGCCTGTAAACTTGCGGCGGCATATCGTAAATCCGCCCGGCGCAAGCCCGCCTAATTCAAATGGGGCGGGGACCATTTAAATTAGGCGCGTTCCCGCACCGAACGTACTGCGCATGCTCCGTCCCTAAAATTACCCGACGTGCATTGCGCTAAATGACGTCGCAAGGACGTCATTGGTTTCGACGTTAACGTAAATGGCGTCCAGCGCCATTCACGGACGACTTACGCAAACAATGTGAAATTTCAAATTTTGACGCGGGAACGACGGCCATACTTAACATTGGCTAGACCACCTAGAGGGCAGCTTTAGTTTTACGCGACGCATCTCTACGGAAACAACGTAAATTTACATCGACGGGCAAAGCGGACGTTCGTGAATCGGCGTAACTAGTCATTTGCATATTCTACGCCGACCGCAATGGAATCACCACCTAGCGGCCGGGCCTAGAATTGCAGCCTAAGATCAGACGGTGTAAGTCACTTACACCTGTCGGATCTTAGGGGTATCTATGCGTAACCTGATTCTATGAATCAGGCGCATAGATACGACAATCGTATCTCAGAGATATGACGGCGTATCAGGAGATACGCCGTCATATCTCTTTTGTGAATCTGGCCCTCTCTGCTTACAACTGCAGACAGCAACCCTGCTGTGGAGCCACAGTCCAGGTTCTCAGGCCCCCTACATAGGTGAAAGTTCAGGGCTTGTCACAAGTGAGATCTTTGTGACCCTGGATCAGTGGCAGCAGGGGTGGTTGGGGGGAGTACCGCATAGCTATTTTAATAATGCTATTTAAAAATAAATTCTGCTCTTGCTGAAAGGATAAATGTTTGGGCATTCGGATGAATGCCTGAACAGTAGGGTGACCAGACATCCCCAGTTTCAGGGGACAGTGTCCCTGGTTTTGTCCCCAGATTGGATTTAATAGGGGGCAGGGGCAATTTCAAAGACAGTCAGTGCAGGGTTAAAAAAAAATTGAATTACACACCCCCGCTCCGCCGTGCCTTTTAGCATAGGGGGGTTGTATTTTTCCCATTATCTGTGCCCCTTTCTGATGTTCATGTGCTGGTCGGAGCGGAGGGAATATTTCTTCAGTTTCGGGCACATGCCCATTCTGCTTCGCTCGCATGTTCTTCTGCCTTGGCTCAAATCCTGGCCAGCCACCTGCCTATCTCCTTGTCTTCACTGGTGGAGCGATCTTCCTCCTCTCTCCATCCTAGCCGGGGCCCGAAGAGTAATGCCGCGTTCACACGATCATTTTTCAGCATGAAAGAAAACGTTGTTTTTCAGCATGTCTAAAAAACAACGTTTTCCCAACTTCATCATTAAAACGATGTTGCCTACACACTATAGTTTTTAAAAAATGATCTAGCAAAGCACGGTGACGTACAACACGTACAACGGCACTTTAAAGGGGAAGTTCCATTCGCCTTTGGGCTGCTTTAGCTGATTCCGTGTTAGTAAAGGACGATTTTACCAGAACAAGCACTCCCGTCTCATAACTTGCTTCTGAGCATGCGCAGGTTTTTTTTGTCGTTTTAGTCCACACACGATCATTTTTTACAACCCGAAAAACTACATAGTTTAAAACAACGTTAAAAATGCAGCATGTTCGAAATATTTTTTTTATTTTTTCAGAAACTGAAAAACGATGTTTAGCCCACACACGATCATTTTAAATGACGTTTTTTAAAAACAACGTTTTTTTCATGCTGAAAAATGATCGTGTGTACGACTTGAGAGGCTGTGAGGTGGGGGGCAACGGGCAGAGAGTCGCTGATTGTTGCCATTACTGGTAAAGAAAAAATATGTCCCCGGATTTCATTTTAAAAATCTGGTCACCTTACTGAACAGCCAAGGGAATGGATTCCCTAATTTATCACAGATCCATCTGACATAAGGGCTGAATTTGCATGCATATTTAATATGTATTTTTAAGGACTTAGATAAGGAGGGCATATGGGAAGGGGGTGTCTTAAACTTATCTTAAATAAATTGCAGAAGTTCTTTCTGCCTCTAAAGAAAATTCCAAATTAATAGGTATTGCTTAATGGCAAAAACAGCTCTGGGATTATACTATTTCTATTGGATTAATTCTATGAAATTAATAATTTAATTGGCACCATACTGTATATCTTATTCTCCAGAGATTAATGTCTTTGGCGGCCCTGTAAGTCTATATTTAAAACATTTCTCAGATATATTGCCTGACAGATGTGTGATGTTACAGATTAGACCCTTTATTTGTCACATAAGAAATTCAGCAATCGTTTTTCCTTCCTAATGATGTTTTGTCAGTCTTAATATAAAAAAATTATTTGACTGGGATAACCATATACTACAACTAAACAACAACTATGAAACATTTCAAAAAATGTGCAAATGGTGTGGAATCTATCTCTAGACTCTTTTTCCCTACTGGAATGGAACTGAAATCAGTGGCGGCTGGTGGGTTTTTTTGTTTAGTGGTGTGGCACTAACAACCGCCCCCTGTGCGATTTCCGGTTGGTCTGGCACTTACCTGAATAGATAGATCCAGATAGAGGAGGGTGTCATCCAGGGCAGCGGGGTGTGGGTAGTGGCTCCAGGCTGGCGGGTGCGGGGTCTGGGCAGCGGCTCCAGGCTAGCGGGTGCGGGTCCGGGCAGTGGCTCCAAGCTAGCGGGTTCGGGGTCCAGGCAGCAACTCCAGGCTAGTGAATGCGGGGTCCAGTCAGTGGCTCCAGGCTCTCTGGCTCTAGTGGCTTCCTCCTTGGCTCTACGTCAGGTGTCCAATAGGATCACCTGTCATTTTGGCCAATCGGGAAAATTCATTCACTATCATCACACAGCTGTTTGTGCCCCAAGCCCACCCTTTTTTGAAGCCTTTTAGAGCTTCTGTCGCTAATCATGTGCTTTAAAAATCACACACCCCCCAATCCCCATCATAGAAATTCATGTGCCCGGCATCCTAAAAGGTGTTAGGGGTATTGAAGGCAACGTGAAAAAAAATCCTTTAAATTACAGGTTTGGCAGATGCCATAACGATGTACATGGTGTTATCGAACAGCATCATTTTGACACGCAGCTTCAGTACTTTGCAAGTGAGTATTTGGTTGATGAATGGACATTTCCTGCTTTTACAGTTAGTCAGGCTTGGAGGAAGCACTGCAATCAACTATTATTTTAATCATTACACTTTTAGCAGAAACTTGTGTTTTCATCAAGATGTGTTATATTTATTACAGGTATTTGCAGTATTTAAGAAAAAATATAGTTGTGCTAACCCTATAGTGGTTGCACAATTAAGTGCAAAACTAAAAATAATGTTATAAATGAATGTAGGTCATAAGTATATGAAACACTAGTCCAAACACTAATAGCTGGCTGAAAATTAATCAAAAAAGTGAAAAGATAAAAAAACACAAAAATGTATCATTCAAATAAATGTTTTGTGAATCAAAAGTTCATAAATATTGAAAGAATTAAAGTCCTTGCACTCGTGCAAAAAAAGTTTTCTTGGTGAAATTGATCAATGAATAAATGAATAAAACTCTTCAAAAGTCCAAGACGAAATTGTTGTAAAATCCACCACCAATTTTGAATAAAATGCCTCCTTACCAGAGCTCCGCGACCCCCCCCGTAACAGACGATCCGGAAAAGCTTGGGTTAAAAAGCACGGTCTGCTCCAAAGAAACCCAAAATGGACAGCAATCTCAGTCAGCACACTCCGTAGTCGCTTCAATGGATCTCAAACTCGTGTGTATATACCATGCAAAAAACATAATGCCTCCATAGTGTAAAAAAGCTTTTAGATTTATTAAAATAAAAAAGTAGCACACTTACAATTGAACAGTTGTTAAAACAATCCTTAAGCCTGTTGTGCCTGCCATACACAAACAGGCAAACCCGTCCTTCTGGATGTACGAATGTGATGGGGAATGACACTCCTCCGCTCCGCCCTACATCATTACGCAATAGACCAGGGCCCCTGGAAGACGCAATTCTATTGCAAAACAACGTTGCAACCCAAGCTTCTCCGGATCCTCTGTTACGGTCACGGAGCTTTGGTAAGGAGGCATTTTATTCAAAATTGGTGGTGGATTTCACAACAGTTTAGTCTTGGACTTTAGAAGAGTTTTATTAATTTATTCATTGATCAATTTCACCAAGAAAACTTTTTTTGCACGGGTGCAAGGACTTTATATCTTTCAATATTTATGAACTTTTGATTCACAAAACATTTATTTGAATGATACATTTTTGTGTTTTTTTATCTTTTCACTTTTTTGATTCATTTTCAGCCAGCTATCAGGCCCCGTACACACGACCAGTTTCCTCGGCAGAATTCAGCTTCCGACCGAGTTTCTGGCTGAATTCTGCCGAGGAAACTGGTCGTGTGTACACTTTCGGCCGAGGAAGCCGACGAGGAGCTCGACGAGGAAATAGAGAACATGTTCTCTATTTCCTCGTTGTTCTATGGGAGCTCTCGTCCCGCTGAGCTCCTCGGCGGCTTCAGGGCTGAACTGGCCGAGGAACTCGATGTGTTTGGCACGTCGAGTTCCTCGGCCGTGTGTACGAGGCCTTCACTGTTTGGACTAGTGTTTCATATACTTATGACCTACATTTATTTATAACATTACTTTTAGTTTTGCATTTAATTGTGCAACCACTATAGGGTTAGCGCAACTATATTTTTTCTTATACTTTGTATGTTGTTTTGCAGAAGGTTTGCTGCTTTCCATAATTTTTAAATTTTTATTTTACTCACCATAAATCTTGTGGTTTGTCAAGCTTGTCCACCACATAATTACCTTCTTAGCGCAGTTTCTCTCCCCCACTTTTTTCCCCATTTGCATTATATTTTCACCATTGATTTAGACAGCACTACATACTATTCTGCCCACAAGGACCTTACAATCTAAGGCCCCTACCTTACATGCATACACATACAGTACATTAACTACCAGCATGTCTTTGAAGTGTAGAAGGTATCCAGAGTACCCAGTGAAGACCGATGCAAGCACATGAAGAACATGCACAACTATGTGCAGATAGTGTTCTAGGTGGAATTCAAACCAAAGACCCCCTGTGCTGCAAGGCATTAGTGCTAACCACTGGGCCTCTGTACTGACTACTTTTGCATTGACCAGAGGATAGACATTGGCCAATATAGGCAGTCCCTGTTCTGATTGATTTAAATCTAACCTGCCACTGACCAATTGTTTACAGCAGTATCATCTGATTGCTGACACTCTTAAAGCGGATGTGCCACTAAACAAATATATTAAAAGCCAGCAGCTACAAATACTGCAGCTGCTGACTTTTAATATAAGGACACTTACCTGTCCTGGAGTCCAGCGGTGATCGCAGCAGATGACGAGCCGATCGCTCGTCACCCTGCTGCTCCCCCCTCCATCCACGGTGAGGGAACCAGGAAGTGAAGCGCTCCGGCTTCACTGCCCGGTTCCCTACGGCGCATGCGCGAGTCGCGCTGCGCCCGCCGATTGGCTCCCGCTGTGTGCTGGGAGCCGAGTGTTCCCAGCATACAACGGGGGACGGACGGGAAGCGGAGAAAAAACCCGTCCTTTGCCCGTATCGTAGGGCCGGAAGTGGGTGCAGATACCTGTCTGTAGACAGGTATCTGCACCCCCCTCCCCCCTGAAAGGTGTCAAATGTGATACCGGAGGGGGGAGGGTGCCGATCAGCGGGACTCCACTTTAGAGTGGAGATCCGCTTTAAATCTTGTAGGTAAACACCCGCCAATGCCTTAAAGGAACACTTTTTTTTAAATAACGAACATGTTATACTTACCTCCACTGTGCAGCTCGTTTTGCACAGAGTGTCCCCTAACCCTGTCTTCTGGGGTTCCTCGGCAACTGTCTCGGCTCCTTCTCGCAAAAGATTTCCACCTTCATGCGAGCGAGCTCACATGGTGGAAAGCTTCTGCGAGCGTGCTCCCGTGAGTGCCGCGTCATCCGATGTGATTGACGGCAGCGCCAGCCAATGGCTGCGCTGCTATTAATCCATCCAGCCTAGCCAATCAACAGCCAGGCTGGGAACCGAAGAGGATCACATGGACGTGCACGGGATTTTCGTGGGGTCAGGTAAGTAAAACGGGGGGTTCGGGGGGGGGGCGGTATCGTCGGATGTTTTTTCACCTTAATGCATAGGATGCATTAAGGTGAAAAAACATTTACCTTTACAACCGCTTTAAGTCTCTTGGCTCATTGTTATACCATTGTATCATCTGCGAGCTGCTGCTCCTAATTCCTGTAGGAAAATACTTACCTGTGCCTTGTGTTTCTGCATTTAGCCCATGTTCA
This sequence comes from Rana temporaria, assembly GCF_905171775.1. Lineage (NCBI taxonomy): Eukaryota > Metazoa > Chordata > Amphibia > Anura > Ranidae > Rana > Rana temporaria. The sequence goes on from NC_053489.1 coordinate 245,660,000, forward strand.
CAGTGAAGTGATTTGCCATACAATTTGACAGGTGAAATCACATGACAAGTCACACCCTATATCCGGCAATGGCATCCTTCCAATCGGTGCAACACCAACTTTGCAGCACTGGATGAATTTGCCAAAGTAGTTCCTGCACTACTTTTGCAAATTTCAAGTGCGACTTTAATAGACGTCTGTGCATGAAGCCACACAGATGTCTTTCAAGTCACAACCAAAGTCGCACTGACACATGGCTTTGAAATTGTGCATTTTTAGATAAAGTCGCACAATTTCAAAGCCACATTCAATGTGTTCGCGAGGGCTTACTCCCGTTCTTGCTGTTTTGAGCTGCCCTGCCACTAACCAATTTCTAACAAGCAGTTGTATCTCAGACACAGGTCTGTAAAAACTGACCACTGACAAGTTTTTATCAGCAAGAACAGGAATAAATGCAAACTTACAAAAGCACAGACAAGTTTTCCCTCAAGAATTTAGAGCATAAGCCCACTTGTGATACAGCTGTGTAAAATGACCATCAGACGGACAGTTTTAATCAGGAGGAACAAGCCTAACCAGTCTATGCCTAAATTAAATTTTTACTATGCTAATAGATTATTGTGAGTGATATAAGGTGGTTGATTTAGTATAGAAGTAAAAAGCACTTTTCCTATGCAAGGTGAATTTACACCTTAGTGAATAAGGTGCAGCTAAGTGAAAATTCATGTTGCAAAGAGTACTCATTCATGTGCAAGAAACATTGAAAAAAAGCACAGAATTTGATTTTGTAAATTAGATTTCCTTCATTCATTGATCTAGTTAGAATTCACTATGCAAGGTGAAAATTCACTTGGTCACAAAGCTTATTGAACGAGGTGATTTGCTGACTGTTTTGTTTTTTTCGTAATTTGCCATGCACATCATTTACCATGCACATTGGATATTCTTTGCAGACCCTAAGCTAAGTGGAAATGTATACTGCAAAGTAAAAATTCACTGTAAAATGTTAACATACGTCTCTACTTTTTTTTAAAATCAACTTCATTGTGCATCTTGAAGAACACAGCATACAGGGATATGGGAAATTATTATTGACACTGACACACGTACACCTACACAGGTCGAATGAGATGGACTACTGTCTTTATACAACCTTACCTACTATGTATCTACAGTATGCAGGGCCGCCATCAGGGGGGTACAGGCAGTACACCTGTAATGGGCCCGGATGGCAACCCCCCTATTTTTTTTATTATTTTTTTTATATATGTATTTTTTGTTTTTTATCAAAGGGCCCCGGATGGCAACCCCCTTATTTTTTATAAATAAATAAAAAAGAAACTTTTTTTATAAAAAAATATTTTTTCCTATATATATATATATATTTATATATATATATATATATATATATATATATATATATATATATATATATATATATATATATATATTTATCAAAGGGCCCAGAGGTCCCAGTTTTTTTTAATAATTTTTTTTTATATATATATTTCTATTTCTTAATTAGCGGCAGGATGCCTGAAGCTGTGTGAGGGGCCCCATACTTTCTGATGGCGGCCCTGACAGTATGTAATGTGAGGTGGTTTGGACATCCTTTTTTCTCCCCCTTTCTTTCATACAGCAGTGTAAAGTGCACAAAAGACAACAAGAGTATAGATAATCAATGGCAACTATTTTTCTTTCTCTTTGTTACTTTTTGAGAAAAGCACTACAGCAAAAACTATGCTTTAAAAATATGGCAACCAATTGTACAGAGAACACCGACTCACTGTGACCAAAACTAAACAAGATAATATAAGATGGCTTCGGCTTTGCTCTCCACCCGTAGGAGAGGTCCCTCAGATGTATTTTGCTCCCTAGTGGACTTAATCGGTGAGGGTTTGTTTATGGCAGCAGCAAAAAAATACCACTGCTCAAAAATCACCAAAATAATAGTAATAATAAAAAAAACACTTAATAGAACACAAAGAGAAAGCCCAATAACTAGCAATCAAATAGTTGCCAGATAGTGGTTCTAATTAGGATATTTGAGTTACATATTTAATAAATGTGAACATGGGGTGGCTACAAACAATATCCCACCACTACAATACAGAAGTAAATGACAGTTTCCTAATGGAACCTTATCTACCTTATCTATCCCTATGCAGTTTTTCAGGGCTCCCTGTCCTCTTCCTATGCATTAACCACTTGCTTACTGGGCACATATACCCCCCTCCTGCCCAGGTGAAATTTCAGCTTCCGGCACTGCGTCGCTTTAACTAACAATTGCGCGGTCGTGAGACGTGGCTCCCAAACAAAATTGACGTCCTTTTTTCCCCACAAATAGAGCTTTCTTTTGGTGGTATTTGATCACCTGTGCGGTTTTTATTTTTTGCGCTATAAACAAAAAAGAGCGTCAATTTTGAAAAAAATACAATATTTTTTACTTGTTGCTATAATAAGTATCCCAATTTAAAAAAAAAAACACATTTTTTTTCCTCAGTTTAGGCCGATACGTATTCTTCTACATATTTTTGGTAAAAAAAAAAAATTGCAATAAGCGACTGGTTTGCGCAAAAGTTATAGCGCCTACAAAATACGGAAAATAATAATTATTTTTTATTATTTATTTTTTTACTAGAAATGGCGGCGATCTGCGATTTTTATTGGGACTGCGACGTTATGGCGGACACATCGGACACTTTTGACACATTTTTGGCGCCATTCACATTTATACTGCGATCAGTGCTATAAATATGCACTAATTACAGTATAAATGTGACTGGCATTGAAGGGGTTAACACTAGGGGGTGAGGAAGGGGTTAAATGTATTCCTGCATTGTGTTCTAACTGTAGGTGGAGGGGGGGTGACTGGGGGGGTGACCGATCTATGTCCCTATGTACAAGGGACACAGATCGGTCTCCTCTCCAGAGACAGCACCGCTGTCTCTGTGTAAAATGGCAATGAGAGATGATCTCATATGTTTACACTCTGATTGGCCGTTCGCGGCGATCTGTAATTGGCTGTGTCCAAGGGACACGGCCAACACAGAGTTTCCCCGCTGCGCGCTCTGGAGCGCACGCGGGGAACGCGCAAAGGGGCGGACGTCAATTGACGTCCACTTGGGTTTTGGGATCCGCGCTGTAGCCGTCATTTGACTATAGCGCGGATCCCAAGCGGTTAATAAATGCTTAAAGCAATATAAACCCAGTTATTAAAACCTCAGCTAAGCATTTGCATGATAAAAATATTCCAAAAATTGTTTTCATGGAACTGCACAGCTCTACTCCCCTGATAGCACAAAATTATTACTTTTTTTTTAACATTTACCATTAACATTAAAGCGTAGCTCCGCTTGTTTGCACCCCCCCCCCCCCCTTCCACTGCCACATTTGGCACTTTTTGGAGGGGAGCAGGTACCTGGTTAGGACCCGCTCCCACTTGTGGCTATCTGAGACAGATTTTTGGCCCCCTTCCTTTCCCCGCAGACTTCTGGGACACATCACAGGTCCCTGAATACTACAGTACCATTCACAAGGCACATCACGGTTCACGCATATGTACAGTAGAAAACCAGCTGTGAAGCCGCAAGACTTGCTATGCACGGTTCAAGAATCGGTTTAGATAAGGACATCGCTGAATTCCTGGAGAGGTAAGTGTCCTTTATTATTCCTTTTGCATTCACCTTTTTATTCATGGATGCGGTCTGCTGGTATTACATGTTTGTGACCCTTAAGAATTCTACTGCACGTACTACACTTCTTAAAGTGAAACTAAAGACAAGATTTTTTTTCTCTTGGATAGAGCGAGGGAGATTTATAACCCCTGTCAGTTTTGTTTTTGCTGCCTGTGTCCCATTGGGGAGATTTCCCTTCACTTCCTGCCCCATATGGCCAAAACAAAAACCCTTCCAAAGTGGTTTTAACCAGCATACTCATTGGAAGATTTCAGTCTATTGGCCACTGATCTCCTCTCCTGGTGTCAACCTAAAACTTGGAATTTTCTTTCACTGACACTCCCAATGATAATGGTAAACAGGACAAACCGAGGGAGTGAATCTCCCTAATGGGAACAAAGACAACAATAAAACCAGACAGGTGTTCTAATCCATCTCCACGCTAAAACTAAATACATTTTGCATTTAATATACATTAAATCACAGTTTGCTTTAATATTCTCAAACTTTATGATAGTTAAACAATCAACAGAAATGGTGAGCTTCATTAATCCTTGTCCCTTATATCCGCCTGTAGTTAAGCTTTGAAAAAACGATTTATTAATACTTGTTTTTGCTTTTGCATTCACCTTTATTAGGAAACCAATTATGGACATGGTCTCATGGTGTCTACAGCAGGTAGTCTACACATCTTAAATCAATTTGCTTAAATATCCTTTAATATTCTCAGTTTTTATAATAGATAATATGGAATCAACAGAAATTATGAACTGCAGTAAAACTAAGGAATTCATTATATTGGGTTTTCAAGTGATTCCAGAAATTCAATTATTGTTCTTTCTGCTCTTCATGTTTATATACATATTAACACTAACTTCCAACATTACCATCATCATGCTAGTGTGGACTGACCCTCAACTGCATTTCCCAATGTACTTTTTCATCACTAATCTCTCCCTTCTTGAAATTGGTTACATCACCTCAACATTACCAAATCTAATGTTTGGGCTTATAACAGGGCACAAGTCCATTTCATTTGCTGCATGTATTGTCCAACTTTATTGTTTTAGTTGTCTAGGATCCATTGAGAATGTTCTCCTGACTTTGATGGCTTATGATCGCTATTTGGCCATTTGCCACCCTCTAAGATATTCAATGTTAATGTGTCCTGAAAAGTGTAGAAAACTTGCAGCCGTGTCCTGGTTTATGGGCATGGCTGTGGCCATGGTTGCTATATATTTGGTAGCAACGTCATGCTTCTGTGGCCCAAATATAGTAGAGCATTTTCTGTGTGAATCAGCTCCTTTACTTCAACTATCCTGCTCAGATGTGTCCACCGCTACATCAATTTTGTCCATAGCCACAAGTGTATGGATTCTTTCTTCTCTTTTTCTTACTCTGTTATCTTACACTTTCATTATAGTCACTATTGTCAAGATACCGTCCACAAGTAGCAGAACCAAAGTATTATCTACCTGTACTTCACACTTCATAGTAGTCTCCTTTTTTTATACTTCAGTGTGTGTCATGTATGTTCAGCCATCTGGTTCCAGCACAAGTAGAAACAAGATAGCATCAATGTTCTATGGCATCATAACTCCATTACTAAATCCCTTTGTGTACAGTCTCCGTAATAAAGACATGAAGAATGCTTTCATGAAAGTGCTGAAGAAGTTTAGAAACATGTACATATAGTTAATTATTATCAGCACTGTATCTATGAATTGACACTCTTTGACCTGTGCCTCAGGCAGTAAGGTTAAAGAAAACTGTTTGCACGATTGATCATTTTATGTAAATATTACTAATTTGTTTGGTCACCTATAGATACTATTAGGTAAAACCCTTTTAGCGCTAGCAATGCACCGCTGGAGGGCTTCTTTTGAAGGTAAGTATCTCACCAAAGTCCCTCAACAAGGCTCCTAAAAAAATGTAAAAAAATAATACAAATTAATGTAAAAATGTTTTAAAAATAGAAAAAAATCATTAAAAAAAATAAAACAACTGACACCATCCTCTGTCCTACTAACACCAATTTCTGCCCGATTGACACTGTCCACTGATCTACTGACACTGTCCACTGCTCTACTCTACTGAATGACACTAGCCAATGTCCTTCTGACACCAACCTTTGGCCTACTGACATGTCCAATGCTCTACTAACACCATTTAAAATATTTGTTTATATTTATTGTGTGTGTGTGTGTGTGTGTGTGTGTGTGTGTATATACATACAGTGCTTCGCATAAATGAGTTCACCACTTTTGAAAAGTATGATTTTAATCAAAATCTCAATGAACACAAGAACAATTTCCAAAATTTTGACAAAACTACATGAAAGTAAGATTACTAATATAACTTAGATTACAAAATCTTTGGTTTTACTCAAATTAGTTGATGCAAAAATGAATATATCCCACATCAAAAACTACTACATCTAGTATTTTGTATGACCTCCCTGATTTGTAAGGACAGCGGCAAGTCTTCTAGGCGTGGAATAAACAAGTTGGCGACTTATTGCAGCATCTATCTTTTTCCATTCTTCAAGAACAACCTCTTTTATTACTTTATGTTTTATTGATTTCTAATTTACACATACATAATAAAAACAAGATGCATTTCCTACCCAGTGGTAATATACTTTACCATATTTACCCCTACCTTTACTACCACACCTCCCCCTACTCCCCCCTAATCTATCCCCCCCATCCCTCCTACTCGCCCTCCCCCCTACGCCCCATTCCTATACTCCACTACTTACTCTTGATTTCACCATATCTCTTTGTTGATTTAAACTTTTTCCACTCTTCCCATCTCTTGGCAAACTCCTCTCGTGTATCTTCCTGGCAACATCATAAATATTCCATATATCTTCTATTCCATCCAACCATTCACCTATCTTTGGGCTTTCTACTTCTTTCCAATTTTTCGGTATCAAATTTTTTGCAACATTCATCATATGTATTATCATTGAGTTTTTGTATTTCTTTAACAGAATGTTTACTCCATGGAATAAACAAGTCCAAGGCTCCTCGGGTAGTTCTACCTTAGTTATCTCTTTAATATAGCTTAGCACTTCCTTCCAGTATATCTCTATCTTAGGGCATTGCCACCAAATGTGGGCCATAGTTCCCACCTGTCCACATCTCCGCCGGCACTCCGTTGTTTGGCCTACTTGGTACCGCCCCAAGATATCAGGAGTTCTATACCACCTAGTTATGCATTTGTAGTTCATTTCCATCATCTTGTTAATTACTGATGAGCCATGTACAAGTTTCAGAATTCTACCCACTTCTTGGTTCCTTCCTCGTTTCTCCAATTCCCTCTCCGAATTTTTTATGAATGTTGGCACCTCCAACTTCTCCACTTCCATCAAAATTTTATATATTTGGGATATGTTCCCACGTTGTTACCATATTGCATAAATGTTCCATTGATGTTAAGTCATCTCCCTCCCTTAACGGATGAGGGAGTGCAGCTATGAAGTGTCTGAGCTGGAAATACCTCCATTCATTTATGTCCATCAAATCCTTTTTTATTTTTGTATGGTGCATATTTTTCCCCCTTGTATTATGTCTCGTATTTGTGCATTCTCTTTTTTAATCCAGTTCCCTCCCATTGATTTTTTCCTCGGTGCAAAATAGTTATTTTCCTTTAGTGCTATCAGTGGTGAGTAATATTTCCATTTATTTTTCTTATGCACCTTATCCCATGTTTTCAATACAATCTGTGTCAGTGTGTGTGTGTTTTCCCCCAATATCCTATGTTGTGGAGTTGTCCATATATCCCTACCTAATTGCGTGTTTGCCATCGTGTGTTCTATTTTGACCCATCTTTTCTCATTCGTTATTTTCGCTCATTCCACCACCCGGGTTAGCAAAACTGCCTCATAATATTTTTGAAAATCGGCCACACTCAATCCCCCTTGATTTTTTGTTTTCTGCAATGTCATCAGTAGTGTTGAGCAGAATATGCCATATTCGATTTCGCGATATATCTCGAATATATATTCGAATATTCGAGATATATTCGCTAAATTCGAATATTCGTGATATTTTATCGAAATTAATTGATTGCGATTTTTCGCTATTGCGAATGCGAAAATAATTGCGATTTTTTAATAACTACGGTAGGAGCGCTCTGATTGGCTTAGAATATTCGTGATATTTTATCGAAATATCGCAACATGCGAATGCGATATTTATTGCGGAATTTCGAGATATGCTTGAGGAGTTCTCTGATTGGCTCAGAATATTCGTGATATTTTATCGAAATATCGCAACATGCGAATGCGATATTTATTGCGGAATTTCGAGATATGCTTGAGGAGTTCTCTGATTGGCTTAGAATATTCGTGATATTTTATCGAAATATCGCAACATGCGAATGCGATATTTATTGCGCAATTTCGAGATATGCTGGAGGAGCGCTCTGATTGGCTCAGAATATTCCTGATATTTTATCGAAATATCGCAACATGCGAATGCGAAATTGATTGCAGATATTTCGAAAACTGCTGTAGCAGCACTCTGAAATCGAATATGTATGATATTTTAACCGAAATACATATTGCGATTGCGATTTTTCGATCGCGCATGCGCAATTGCGCGAACAACACGCGACCATTTCCTGGAGCCTTGCCAGTTTCCAACTTATGATCGCAGCGCAATATTACAGCAACATGGTTGGAAGCAATTTCACTAAGTCTGAGGAAAAGTTGCTGATTTGTGTAAGTATTTTGACCACTGTTATTTCATCATCTTCAACTGCATTTAAGTCTAGTTTAAAAGTTAGTATATATGATCAGATATTAGTATTTAACCAAAAATGTGTCTCCTGCTTTTACAAAACTACAAGTCCCAGCCCAGCCCAGCATTTTAGTCTAGTTTAAAAGTTAGTATATATGATCATATATTAGTATTTCACAAAAAATGTGTCTCCTGCTTTTACAAAACTACAAGTCCCAGCCCAGCCCAGCATTTTAGTCTAGTTTAAAAGTTAGTATATATGATCATATATTAGTATTTCACAAAAAATGTGTCTCCTGCTTTTACAAAACTACAAGTCCCAGCATGCCTGGACAGCTGCAGACACCCTGGTTGGCAAATGTGTATTTAGGCACTTTTCCTTGTTATTTAGCATAATGAATTTAAAAATTTTTTGGACATAGGACGTATGCGAATGTCCTGACTTCAGTGTCCTCAAGGCCCAAGGACGTTCGAATACATATTGCCCTTTAGATGTTGCAGAACTACAACTTCCAGCATGCCTGGGAATGCTGGCACTTCTAGTATTGTAAGTTCTGCAGGCCCCCATTTTTCAGGCCTTTATGCACGGGTCTCTAAACTGTGGCACCCTAGATGCAGCAAAAGTAAAATTCTTAGCATGCACTGACAGACCGTGGCTGATGGGAGTAGTAGTTTTGCAACAGCTGGAGGTGGACTGGTCTTGAAACCCAGAGTTAGGTAACAAACCCGTAGTGTTTTGCAACCATTCTGCCTCCAGCTGGTTATTTTCTGTTGAAAAGCCTGTGGCGTGCAAAACACAACCCAAAAACTCCACCCGGTGCAAGGAAAAATTTGCACACACCTAAAGAGTGACATCACAAAAAACTGCGACGGTTGCATACGTCAGTGGTCCTCCGAAAAGGTCCCGTCTCTGACCCCCCGGGGCGTTAGGCTCCTAGGCTCCTGACAGGGAAAAGAGTTACTGTGGTCCATACAGCCGAAGCCATATGGACCCATCTCGGTCCAAGCAGCGCAATCAACACGCGAACAACACGCGACCATTTCCTGGAGCCTTGCCAGTTTCCAACTTATGATCGCAGCGCAATCACACAGCAACATGGTTGGAAGCAATTTCACTAAGTCTGAGGAAAAGTTGCTGATTTGTGTAAGTATTTTGACCACTGTTATTTCATCATCTTCAACTGCATTTAAGTCTAGTTTAAAAGTTAGTATATATGATCAGATATTAGTATTTAACCAAAAATGTGTCTCCTGCTTTTACAAAACTACAAGTCCCAGCCCAGCCCAGCATTTTAGTCTAGTTTAAAAGTTAGTATATATGATCATATATTAGTATTTCACAAAAAATGTGTCTCCTGCTTTTACAAAACTACAAGTCCCAGCATGCCTGGACAGCTGCAGACACCCTGGTTGGCAAATGTGTATTTAGGCACTTTTCCTTGTTATTTAGCATAATGAATTTAAAAATTTTTTGGACATAGGACGTATGCGAACGTCCTGACTTCAGTGTCCTCAAGGCCCAAGGACGTTCGAATACATATTGCCCTTTAGATGTTGCAGAACTACAACTTCCAGCATGCCTGGGAATGCTGGCACTTCTAGTATTGTAAGTTCTGCAGGCCCCCATTTTTCAGGCCTTTATGCACGGGTCTCTAAACTGTGGCACCCTAGATGCAGCAAAAGTAAAATTCTTAGCATGCACTGACAGACCGTGGCTGATGGGAGTAGTAGTTTTGCAACAGCTGGAGGTGGACTGGTCTTGAAACCCAGAGTTAAGTAACAAACACGTAGTGTTTTGCAACCATTCTGCCTCCAGCTGTTTTTTTCCTGTTGAAAAGCCTGTGGCGTGCAAAACACAACCCAAAAACTCCACCCGGATGCAGTGAAAAATGTGCACACACCTAAAGAGTGACATCACAAAAAACTGCGACGGGTACATACGTCAGTGGTCCTCCGAAAAAGGTCCCGTCTCTGACCCCCCGGGGCGTTAGGCTCCTGACAGGGAAAAGAGTTAGCAACGCATATCTCCCCTATACGTGTATCCTGTGTTGTTAATAATATATTCATAATTATGCAAATGATAATGGCTGCTATATTTATGCAAAAAAGGTGGCGACCGAAATGGCAGGATATAAAATCTTTCATGTTACCCCTGTCATTGATTAATAAGGCGAGAATGCTTCCAATTGTTGAATAGCATACATTTACGTCATATATCCATAAGGCTGTCAACAGAAGTATTACAATATACTTTGTTCTTCATCTTGCAGAAGTTCCTGGAAACAGGATACGATGAGCTGCGGAGGCAGCCAGAGAAAAGGGCTGTGGTCAGCGCCCTAATCGCTGACTTTGGCGGCCAACATGACCACAAGGCAATTGTTAAGAAGTGGTCTGACCTGAAGAGGCGCCAAATGGTTCAGGTCAGACGTCTTCGGGCTAAATATCATCCAGGTAAGTTATTGTTGACAGTTATGTTTTTTTTTTAAAAAGTGTATTTTGTGCGTGAACTCGAAAGAGAGAGGAGCCGGCCTGCAGGAGTTGGGAGGCCTCCCCCAGAGGCAATCTGCCACCTTTCTCCATGCCCCGGTTGGCAATGGCGGGTGTGAGGGGGTCCTCCCAACCCAACCTCGCATAGCACACCCACCAGGGGCGGGGCTGAGACCACCAAACTCAATTCACAGGTAGCCGAGAGCGGGATCCGAACCCCTAGCTGCAGAGGTGAATCACTTGTCAGTGCAGTGGCAATCGTGTGGAGCCACCGCAGCTCCTTTGGTGACAGTTATGTAAGGTCATATGTAATTCATGTAAGGTCAGATGTTGTTAACCAAGATGCCATGTTGTGCTAACATATATCACCACCGGCCAAGGTATTCATAGTACTGTTGAAAAAAGACATGGGACAGCAGACAGGAACACAGAAGTTATGTGGGAACATAATTTTCCCATTGCTTTGCATGGGACTTTAAAGAAAAACCCAGACCATGGCAAGTGGGGGTGGGTAAGGTTTAAACCACCTATCCTATGTTTGTGGCTGACATATAAGTAACCTGTGTGCCAAGTTTCATATAAATATCTTTAGCCGTTTGTACGTGATGCTGGAACATACATACATACATACATACATACATACATACATTTATGCACACACACACGTTGAGTTTTATATATATAGATTACCACTAAATTCCTGTGTTAGGAGTGGGGTTGTTATAGTAATCCCGTGTGCTCCATCAGGCCCTTTTTTTAACATGAGATGGTCTGAACAAAACAAAGGAGACAAAAACAGCTCATTTTAACATGGTTGCATCCCAGCTCACGCTCAGTCCCCTGTAGTGCCCACAAGACCCTTTAATATAACATTGTCCCATTGGTTAACTGTCTATATAAATCAATTTGTATTCATATACAATACAGCAGAGTACACAGAATTTGCATACGTCATTAGAAAACATTTTTATAATATATGAACATTGTGTTATTATAGGAGCTCCAATGCCAGTTATCCGCGCCAAGCGCAGAAGGCGCCAGGCCGATGAGGAGGAGGAGGAGGATGCGGCAGAGGAGGATGCGGCAGAGGAGGAGATGGATGAAGAGGAGCAGCCAGGGCCCTCCCACTCCCCAACCCCAGCTCCTGCTGAGGAGCAAGCTGAGGAGCTTCCCCCCCCCACCACCCCAACTTCTCAAGCAGAAGAGCAGGAGGAAGAGAGCGGTCCTGTGAGCCTCGTTCAGGAAGGTAAATATGTGCACAATGATTAATAACATTTCAACAATAAAATGTAGATATAAAAATGGACAACATATAAAGCGCACCTGTCAGATTGTAGAACCATAATATGGTATTGATGCTAGAAGTATACAGGTAGTGCATAATTATTAGGCAAGTTGTATTTTTGAGGATTCATTTTATTATTGAACAACAACCATGTTCTCAATGAACCCCAAAAACTCATTAATATCAAAGCTGAATTTTTTTGGAAGTATTTTTTAGTTTGTTTTTAGTGTTAGTTATTTTCGGGGGATATCTGTGTGTGCAGGTGACTACTATTACTGTGCAGAATTTTTAGGCAACTTAACCAAAAAATAAATATATACCCATTTCAATGATTTATTTTTAAAAGTGAAACCAATATAACATCTCAACATTCACAAATACACATTTCTGACATTTAAAAACAAAACTAAAACAAATCAGTGACCAATATAGCCACCTTTCTTTGCAAGGACACTCGAAAGCCTGACATCCATGGATTCTGTCAGTGTTTTGATCTGTTCACCATCAACATTGCGTGCAGCAGCAACCACAGCCTCCCAGACACTGTTCAGAGAGGTGTACTGTTTTCCCTCCTTGTAAATCCCACATTTGATGATGGACCACAGGTTCTCAATGGGGTTCAGATCAGGTGAACAAGGAGGCCATGTCATTACTTTTTTTTATTTAATACCCTTTCTTGCCAGCCACGCTGTGGAGTACTTTGACACGTGTGATGGAGCATTGTCCTGCATGAAAATCATGTTTTTCTTGAAGGATGGTGACTTTTTCCTGTACCACTGCTTGAAGAAGGTCTCTTCCATAATCTGGCAGTAGGACTGGGAATTGAGCTTGACTCCATCCTCAATCCGAAAAGGCCCCACAAGCTCATCTTTGATGATACCAGCCCAAACCAGTACTCCACCACCACCTTGCTGGCGTCTGAGTCGGACTGGAGCTCCCTGCACTTTACCAATCCAGCCACGGGCTCTTCCATCTGGCCCATCAAGACTCACTCTCATTTCAGCAGTCCATAAAACCTTAGAAAAATCTTTCTTGAGATATTTATTGGCACAGTCTTGACGTTGCAGCTTGTGTGTCTTGTTCAGTGGTCATCGTCTTTCAGCCTTTCTTACCTTGGCCATGTCTCTGGGTATTGCACACCTTGTGCTTTTGGGCACCCCAGTGATGTTGCAGCTCTGAAATATGGCCAATCTTGTGGCAAGTGGCATCTTGGCAGCTGCACGCTTAACTTTTCTCAGTTCATGGGCAGTTATTTTGCACCTTTGTTTTTCCACACGCTTCTTTTGTTTGATGATCACGCTTCAGAAGCTTTGCAACTTTAAGAGTGCTGCATCCCTCTGCTAGATATCTCTCTATTTTGGACTTTTCAGAGTCTGTCAAATCCTTTTTTGGCCCATTTTGACAAAGAAAAGGAAATTGACTAATAATTATGCACACCTGATATAGAGTGTTGATGTCATTAGACCACACACCTTCTCATTACAGAGTTGTACATTACCTAATATGCCTAATCTGTAGTAGGCTTTCGAGCCTATACAACTTGGAGTAAGACAACATGCATAAAGAGGGTGATGTGGTCCAAATACTCATTTGCCTAATAATTCTGCACTCCCGGGATGTGTTAGACACATAACAAGTGTATACACATGATAATGATTGATTAATAAGCAAAAAAAATTTTTTATTTATTTGGTAACGTTATTTTAAATCCAAATTTTTTTTTTATTATATCCTAACAGTATCAGGAAAGATGAGGAGGCAGACCGCGCTCATAAAGACAACCCACCAGAGGATCCAGGCAAATCAGCGCCAGATCCGCTACCTTATTCAGCAAAATGTGCTGCTGGAGCAGCAGCAATTAAAAAATATAGAGAAGCTGGAGCGCCTTCAGAAGCTCAATCAGAGTTATATCTGAAATTATGTTTTTATTAATAAATATTATTTTTTGGAAATGTTTAATTTCTTTTTGAGATAGATTTGTAGGTTTTTCAACACATCTAACTTAACATCAAACAAATCAACATCAACACATTTAACTTCATAATAAGCAAAAACATTTTATACTATTATTTTATTTAACAGTAACCTAGGACAAACTAAAGCACACGACACAGACACGACGAACACAAAATAAACAGTTGAAAAATGAACATAACAAAAGCAACAATATATATATATATACAAAGAGAGAGAGAGGGAGAGCAAGATAGAGAGAGAATGCAGATGAGCTCTTGCAGACAGCCCAATGGTTGCAGTATAAATGCCGCAAAACAGTGTTTAACATAAGGTTCATTGTTATAGTTACACTTGCTGTTTAGATCCGGTCTGGTAGCTTGTAGCGGAGGCTGTTGGTGGATCCGCTGTGCCAGAGAGGTCATGAAGCTTTACTCAGCATGGAGGCAGCAGCAGGAGTATTAAAATATAATATAACTAGACAATGCATTTCCTGAGGAAAATGCGAGTGGGAATGCTGAATAGCTTAATTGGTGAGCCCCTTGCCAAAGACATTCACCATAACCACTACACTATCTTTAGGACACACAGCTTCTTTCTCTATCTGCAAAGTATAGAGTATGCTGACTTCCTGGTCGCCCCTCCCCCCTCAATAGGTTTCCCCTCCCCCCCAGGTCAGTGAGGAGGAATATTGCACTGAGGTCAGGAAAGTGATTTATAGAAAGAAATAACATTACAAACGCTTTTAATTCACAGATCTAATACATGATTTAAGCCTCCAAACAAAGCTTAATAAATCCTCAAACGTACATGCAATTGATACAACGACTACACCGTTTGAAATACACGGCCCTTGTAAACGCATCGATATGAAATTTATGTAGATAAACTTAAAAATGTGGCCATGTCTGCGATTTAGAAAAGAGCGTCTTTGTGAGTTCTGCAGCAACATTTTTTAGATAATTTAACATGAGAGTCTATGAGACATAATTTCTGGCTGTTGCTCCAATAACTAAAACTAAAATACGTATCGCAGACTTGATCACATTGCCATAAACCAGACAAGCATAGCTACGTTTTGATATAAAAATTGTGTATGAAAAGTAGATCTTGTGGGCGTGAGAACAATTTGTTTCCCCTTTTTGTAAAGATATTTTTAATTACAAAGATCTAGAATGTTAAGGTCACATGACAGACTCTAAATCCCCTCCATAGGATTACATTATAACCTATCGCATTTTTGTGAAAAATTCGCAAAACGTAAATTGCGTTTTCACCAAAAAATTGTAAACAATAACGATCTGAAAAGTCATAGCCGGATAGCTAAATATTTTGTGACCGCTTTACAGTTTTTTCAGTGTCTGTAAGTGAAAGTATGAAGTAGCTGAAACTTTTGGCAGGGCATGTGAATTCAAAGGGGAAAAGGATGTTCTCATTGACTTCATTGTTAAAAAAACGGTCTTAAAAGCAAAAAATTTATAAAAGTGTAAAAAGTAGGAAAAAACTTGAACAAGTCCCATCATTTGCTGAAAGAGACGAACATTTTTACAGTTGAATGGTCTCAATAGCTGAAAGTATGCCGAAGTTACGCAGAACCAAAAAACGTAAGGAATAATAAGATTACTAAATTTACGGATATCAATACTGGAAATGTTTATTAAAGCATTCACACTAATTAAGATTAATACATTTACGGGTATCCATACTAGGAATGCTTATTAAAGCATTCCCACTAAGTATCACACAGGCATGATTTACAAGCAGTAGTGGTAATAGTAATACATAGCATAAAAACACTTGGGGAATACTTTACAGCATCAGTAGTGGTCATAGTAGTCAATAGTGTACCAAAAAATTGGGACACAGGTGTCTTGACTGAGCTGTAATAGTAGTAGTAGACATTGACAATACAGTGTCAAATCACTCGGGCAAGAGGTGCCATGATGAACAGCAGTCTTAATAAGAGTATATAGGGTGTGAAATAACTGCTGACATAGGTGTCTTGACTGGGCAGCAGAAGCAGCAGTAGTAGTATTAACAGTAGTAGTTGATACAGAGTCATATCACATGGGCAGGAGGTGCCATGATGAACAGCAGTAGGAATAGGAGTATATAGAGTGTCAAATAACTGCTGACATAGGTGTCTTGACTGGGCAGCAGCAGCAGAAGCAGCAGTAGTATTAACAGTAGTAGTTGATACAGAGTCATATCACATGGGCAGGAGGTGCCATGATGAACAGCAGTAGGAATAGGAGTATATAGAGTGTCAAATAACTGCTGACATAGGTGTCTTGACTGGGCAGCAGCAGCAGCAGAAGCAGCAGCAGTAGTATTAACAGTAGTAGTTGATACAGAGTCATATCACATGGGCAGGAGGTGCCATGATGAACAGCAGTAGGAATAAGAGTATATAGAGTGTCAAATAACTGCTGACATAGGTGTCTTGACTGGGCAGCAGCAGCAGAAGCAGCAGTAGTATTAACAGTAGTAGTTGATACAGAGTCATATCACATGGGCAGGAGGTGCCATCATGAACAGCAGTAGGAATAGGAGTATATAGAGTGTCAAATAACTGCTGACATAGGTGTCTTGACTGGGCAGCAGCAGCAGAAGCAGCAGTAGTATTAACAGTAGTAGTTGATACAGAGTCATATCACATGGGCAGGAGGTGCCATCATGAACAGCAGTAGGAATAGGAGTATATAGAGTGTCAAATAACTGCTGACATAGGTGTCTTGACTGGGCAGCAGCAGCAGAAGCAGCAGTAGTATTAACAGTAGTAGTTGATACAGAGTCATATCACATGGGCAGGAGGTGCCATGATGAACAGCAGTAGGAATAAGAGTATATAGAGTGTTAAACAACTGCTGACATAGGTGTATTGACTGGGCGGCAGCAGCAGCTGAAGCAGCAGTAGTAGTATTAACAGTAGTAGTTGATACAGAGTCATATCACATGGGCAGGAGTTGCCATGAAGTACAGCAGTCTTAATAAGAGTATATAGAGTGTTAAACAACTGCTGACATAGGTGTATTGACTGGGCGGCAGCAGCAGCAGAAGCAGCAGTAGTAGTATTAACAGTAGTAGTTGATACAGAGTCATATCACATGGGCTGGAGTTGCCATGATGTACAGCAGTCTTAATAAGAGTATATAGAGTGTGAAATAACTGCTGACATAGGTGTATTGACTGGGCGGCAGCAGCAGCAGAAGCAGCAGTAGTAGTATTAACAGTAGTAGTTGATACAGAGTCATATCACATGGGCAGGAGGTGCCATCATGAACAGCAGTAGGAATAGGAGTATATAGAGTGTCAAATAACTGCTGACATAGGTGTCTTGACTGGGCAGCAGCAGCAGAAGCAGCAGTAGTATTAACAGTAGTAGTTGATACAGAGTCATATCACATGGGCAGGAGGTGCCATCATGAACAGCAGTAGGAATAGGAGTATATAGAGTGTCAAATAACTGCTGACATAGGTGTCTTGACTGGGCAGCAGCAGCAGAAGCAGCAGTAGTATTAACAGTAGTAGTTGATACAGAGTCATATCACATGGGCAGGAGGTGCCATGATGAACAGCAGTAGGAATAAGAGTATATAGAGTGTTAAACAACTGCTGACATAGGTGTATTGACTGGGCGGCAGCAGCAGCTGAAGCAGCAGTAGTAGTATTAACAGTAGTAGTTGATACAGAGTCATATCACATGGGCAGGAGTTGCCATGAAGTACAGCAGTCTTAATAAGAGTATATAGAGTGTTAAACAACTGCTGACATAGGTGTATTGACTGGGCGGCAGCAGCAGCTGAAGCAGCAGTAGTAGTATTAACAGTAGTAGTTGATACAGAGTCATATCACATGGGCAGGAGTTGCCATGATGTACAGCAGTCTTAATAAGAGTATATAGGGTGTGAAATAACTTCTGACATAATTGTCTTGACTGATCCAAAGGAGTCATGGGAGAAAATCATGTGGTCAGATGAGACTATAATATAATTTTTTGATCATAATTTCACTAACCGTGTTCGGAGGAAGAATAATGATGAGTACCATGCCAAGAACGCCATCCCTAATGTGAAGCATGGGGGTGGTAGCATCATGCTTTGGTGGTGTTTTTCTGCACATGGGACAGGGTGACTGCACTGTATTAAGGAGAGGATGACCGGGGCCATGTATTGCAAGATTTTGGGCAACAACCTCCTTCCCTGAGTTAGAGCTTTGAAGATGGGTCGAGGCTGGGTCTTCCAACATGAGAATGACCCAAAGCACACAGCCAGGATAACCAAGGATTGGCTCTGTAAGGAGCATATCAAGGTTCTGGCGTGGCCTAGCCAGTCTCCAGACCTAAACCCAATAGAGAATCTTTGGAGGGAGCTCAAACTCCGTGTTTCTCAGCGATAGCCCAGAAACATGACTGATGTAGAGAAGATCTGTGTGGAGGAGTGGGCCAAAATCCCTCCTCCAGTGTGTGCAAAGCTGGTGTAAAACTACAAGAAATGTTTGACCGCTGTAATTGCAAAGAAAGCCTACTGTACCAAATATTAACATTGATTTTCTCTGATGTTGAAATAGTTATATTCAGCACTGTAAATACATCAGGTCCGGGGCTTCATCAGGGAATGCATGGCAAGGGACCCTTCAGCGCCCTGAACCGACGACGGGTGCCAGAAAGTCACCGCCGATCCAGGACTCATTCATCTTTATGAATGTGAGTCTGTCCACGGAGTCTGTGGACAGACGGGTCCTCTTGTCCGTGACCACCCCACCTGCCGCGCTGAATGTCCGCTCAGATAGTACGCTGGAGGGGGGGCAAGACAATAACTCCAGCGCATACTGAGCGAGCTCGCGGCAGGTGTCCAATCTGGCAACCCAGTACTCCATGGGGTCGTCGGTGCTCATACTGTCAGAAGCACCGACGGACGCCATGTAGTCTGCCACCATGTGGGCCAGCCGCTGGTGGTGACTGCTGCTGCTGCTGCTGGTGGTGGTACTGGGTCGCTCGGTTTGGAAGAACATCCTCATCTCTTCCATTAGGTCCCCTGCTCGGCTGCAGCTGGGTGCAGCCACCTGCTGGGTGAGATGAGGGGGGACAACTGGAGGCCGGGGAGTTGCCTGCTCCAACCGTCTGACAATGGCTGCCTGCAGTTCCTCCATCCGGTGCTGCCTCCGGCTGGCTGGGATGAACTGCTCCAGTTTCCCCTTGCACCTGGGATCCAAAAGGGTGGCCATCCAGAAATCATCCCTCGTCTTGATGGTCTTAACCCGGGGGTCCCTCCTGAGGCATCTCAGCATGTGGGCAGCCATGGGGAAGAGCACAGCCCGCTGTGACTCCTCAATGCTGGCCAGGTGAATGAGGTGCGACTCTTCATCCCTGAGGCGCTGCTGGTCAAACTCAGACATGCCCAACCCCCGGACTATCGGTGCCCCCAACACCGGCTCTCCCTCCTGACCAGGCCCTGACTCCGGGACGACACCAGCAACCACCTCCTCCTCCTCTTCATCATCATCCTCCTCCTCCTCCTCCTCCTCCTGGTCCTGGCCCTGGTCTCGGTGGAGCATTGCTGACTCCTCCTGCTCCACCAAGGCACTCTCCCCAGCCTCGAGCAGGCGATCTAGTGTCCTCTCCAGCATGAACAGTATTGGCAGCACGCTATTGAGGCCAATTTGCTCACTGCTGACCATCTTGGTCGCCTGCTCGAAGGAGGACAACACTTGGCAGACCTGGTTTATCTGCCCCCACTGCGCACAGGCGATGAAAGGGAGTTGTGGTGAAGCCCTCTCAGTGCCTAGTTCCATCAGGTACTCCCTCACCGCCCTTTGCTGCTCCCACAACCTCTTCAGCATGTGGAGGGTGGAGTTCCACCGCGTCACACTGTCCACAATCAGCCTGTGAAGGGGCAGATTGTACTTCCGCTGCAATTTGGACAGGGACGCGGTAGCGGTTGGGGAGCGCCTGAAGTGGCTGGCAATCCTACGCGCCTTTGCCACAATGTCACTCAACCCTGGATAAGTGCGCAGGAACTTCTGCACCACCAGGTTGAGGACATGTGCCAGACAGGGCACGTGCGTCAGACTGCCAGCATGGAGGGCGGCGAGTAGGTTGCTGCCGTTATCGCAGACAACCATACCTGGCTGGAGCCTTCGGGGTGTCAGCCACTTCTGGACCTGAGCTTGAAGTGCTTTCAGCACTTCTTCTGCAGTGTGTCTCCGGTCCCCTAAACTAACAAGCTGGAGCACGGCCTGACAGCGCACGTGCCCCACACTTGAGTAGCTACGGGGGCGCTTGCTGGGAGGCTCAGCAGCTGCGGAGACAGTGGCTTGAGGGAGACCAGCAGTTCTCCCCTGGACACCCCGGGGCGGCACCACAAGATCGGTTGCCGACGATCCCTCACCGACGCCTCGGAGGGAAACCCAATGGGCCGTGAAGCTGATGTAGCGTCCCTGCCCATGCCTGCTGGTCCAGCCATCCATTGTCAGATGAACCCTGTCGCTGACAGCGTGATCCAGCGACAGGGTTACATTCTGCACAATGTGCTGGTGTAGGGCAGGGACACCAGTCCTGGCAAAGAAATGGCGGCTGGGGACACGCCATTGGGGTTGGGCCTGCTCCAACATCTGCCTGAAGGGGTTGCTGTCAACTATGTTGAAGGGCAGCAGATGTTGGGCAATAACCCTTGCCAGGAGCCCATTGAGGGAACGCACACGTCGGTCTCCAGGGGGGAAGGGAGTGGTGCGGTCAAAGGCGTCTGAAATCGACGCCTGGCGCCGGACGGCAGTGCGGGACACAGACGTGGAGGGTGCTGTGGAAGTAGAGGTCTGGCTGCCGGTACCAGTACCTCTACTAGAGGGAGCGGGGGGGCATGACCTGCTGGAAACAGATGAAGATGTGGCAGGGGCTGCTGTACCCTGCTCACTTGTGGTGGTGGCGCTGCTACCACCACCACGCTTCATCTCGTCATACAACGCCCAGTGGTTTATCCTCAGGTGCTGGTTCAGGGCTGTGGTACCCACCCGAGCCAAACACTTCCCTCTCTTCACCCTCACTTTACAAATCCGGCAGATGGCCACGGTAGGGTTGTCTGCCACCAGGGTAAAGAAATTCCAGACAGGTGACTTCAGCACCGCCCTCCTGTCAGATGGGGTGACGCTTACTTGCACCTGCTGGGATTCGGTGCGCACAGGTGGAGCTGCCTGCTGCTGCTGCTGCTGCTGCTGCTCCTCCTCCTGACACCTCCTGCTGCCATCACCAGTGGAGACCCTGACGATGGTCTCCCTGGTGGTGACCTGGCGCACCGTTTCACCAGGGTGCCTACCTTCCCCGTCGTCACTGACGTAGTGAGCCGACGCGTCAGATGGCAACCATGATGGGTCACCCTCTTCGCCCCCAGAGATGTCAGACCAAGGGCTGAGATGTGTTGGTCTGAGGGAACCACGTGACATGGAGCCTCTAGCCTGGCTCCGCTGTCCCCTCACCCACGCCTGGGTCTGACTAGGTGCTGCTGTTTCCTGCACCAAAACAGCAGCACCAGTTTGAAGGGATGTCTCTGGGATACTGCCAGCAGGTATCCCATCCTCCTCATCCATCCCTTCAAAAAGGTCCTGACCATCAGGACAGAGCTGGAGGTCTGCCTGATGCATGGCCTCCCCCAAGAGATCCCTATCACTGTCGCTGTCGAACAGTAAGATGCTGGACTCTTGGGGGCTGGGGGGGGGTAGTACAGGCAACGGTGTAATGGTGGTACTACTGTGAGTCGGGACCGACGACTCAGTGGCACTGCTGTGCCCCATGTAGTCCACCACTACTTGAGCCTGAGATGGCAATATCGGGCGGCTGCCCGATGGGAAGAACTCCCGGATCAGGCGTACTCCCCTTGCACCCGATCCTCTACCACTAGTAGGGGCACGAGAGGTACCCCGTGCTGGCAGCGATCCAGCACTGGGAGTAACTCCCCTACCCCTGCTGCCACGGCCACGGATGCCGCTCATTATTGCTGATATGTGTGTGGGGGGGGTAAACTTTATTGGGGGGGGAAAATGTGAACAAAATGTGTTTTTGTGTTTTTTTTACAAGACAGGCACGCAGACAAAGACGTACACAGACAGCTACTAAACTATAAGAAAAGTAGTACACCAGACAAGGACTACAAAATTAAAGAAAAAAAAAAAAGCACTAAACAAACACTAACTTTTTTTTTTTTTTTAAACACAAAACACAGACACTAAACACACACTAAGCTAAGCTAGATGAAATAAATGTACACTAACAGTGTGTACACTTACTACACAAAATTTAACTAAACTGAACACAAAACTTAGCTTTTATAAAAGCTCTTTAGGGAAAACTAAACAAAATTTGAACTGAGATGCCTATCAAATATCACTGAACAGCGAACCTGCAAGATCTAACAGTAACACAAGATGAACAAAACTTAGCTTTTAGAAAAGCTCTTTTATAAAGCTCAGCAAAATGTGTTCTGAAATCTCTTGCAAATATAACTGAACAGGGAGGATTGCAGGATCAAACAGTAACACAAATGAAAAAAACAGCACAAAACAGCACAAAACGTAGCTTTGAAAAAAGCTCTTGGGTCTATTGCTTTGAAAAAAGCAGTTGATATACTGGAAAAGATCCACTGGAATCACTAAATAGCAATGCTGGTGATGATCTAAATCAATCAAGAACAAAGACACAGGAAACCAGGAACACAGAAACAGCCTCCACACTCTATAGCCAGCTTCTGAATCTGCAATGAAATGGTGCTGGGAGTGAGCTTATATAATGTCCATGCAGGCAGGTTCCTATTGGTTGCTAACCTGTGACGAGTGTGGAAGGAGAACTCTGATTGGCTCTGATGCAAAAGGGCGGAGCAAATAATCGCGCAATATTCCTATTGCCGAATATTCGCATTGCGAATATTCGGCAATATAAAATGATCGCTTCAGCTACTCGGCCCAATGGCTCTAATCATACCAGCAATGCTTTCAGACGTCTATGGAGATCACTAGGATGTGATCTGTTTTAAAAATGAAACTGTAAAAATCGCTCTGATGCGGAAGATCGGGGCGAGGAAAATAATCGCGCGATATTGCGTTTGCCGAATAATCGCATTGCGATCTTTCTGGAAAATTCAATGAACGCTTCAGCTACTCGGCCCAGGGTCTCTAATGATACCAGCAATGCTTTTAGACGTCGATGGAGATATCTAGGATGTGATCTGATTAAAAAAAAAAATTGTAAAAAATCGAATATTCGGAATTGCGAATATTCACCGCGAATTTCGAAATATAGCGCGATTTCTCGAATATGCTATATTCGAGTCGAATATTCGCAATGCGAATATTCGTGAGCAACACTAGTCATCAGTGCTATTCTAAGTTTTTTATTGTGCCATATTAATTTTGTAGTTAGTGTTTTTAATATTCTGAAATATGTTGAGGGTATGTATATGGGGAGCATCTGAAACTTTTACATGATTTTTGGAAGTATTATCATTTTTAAGGCATTGATCCTACCTGTCCATGAGAGAGGGCGTACTTCTATTCTCTTTATTTCTGTTTTAATTTCCTCCAATAGTGGGATAAAATTAGCTTGGTATAATTTCTTAGGTGAGGCCGTTAGTTTAATCCCAAAATATTTTATTTCCGTCTCTCTCAATGGAAATGGGAATTCTTGTTGTAAGTGAGTGAGTGAGAAACTTATATATCGCTACAAATGCGAACTAAATCGCCTCAAGGCGCTAAGTATTTTTCTTCTTTCGTTTTCATATTAATGTTTAATATCTCAGATTTATTTGGATTAATCTTAAAATTGGAAAGTTCTCTGTATTCTTTTAATGCTCTCAGAAGTTTGGGCATCATGATGTGGGGGTTAGATATGTCGAATAGAACGTCGTCTGCGAATGCAGCTAACTTATGCTCCTCTTCCCCCACTCTAAAGCCCCCTATGTCCACATCCCCCCATACCATTGCCAGGAGTGGTTCCAATGCTAGTACGAACAAGAGCGGAGACAGGGGACACCCCTGTCTCGTCACATTTTTCATCTCAAAGGTGGATGATAATGTTCCATTGACTTTTACATAATGTTTATCTTTATGTTTATGTTTATCTTTATATAATGTTTTTTATCCACCGCATCATTCTAGGGCCTATCCCCATACTTTCTAGTGTGTTCATCATGAATCCCCAGTCTACCCTGTCGAACGTCTTTTCGGCATTGATCGACAGGAGTAGACCAGGGATCCCTCCCTCTCTAATTTTTGGTAAGAGCAGGAGTGTTCTCACTCCATTATCCCTCCCCTCTCTACTTGGAACAAACCCAACCTGGTTCGGATGGACCAATTCCGTCATGTACTCTTTTATTCTAGTTGCTAAGATTTTTGCGAAATAATTTTGTGTTCGCATTCAAGAGTAATTTTGGTCCATAGTTGGAACATTTGGTGTCATCTTTACCCTCTTTTGCAATAACAGTAATTGATGCCAATAGGGCTTCCTTACTCATCTCATATCTTATACCCAAACCATTCATATATTTACATAGTCTCGAAATTAGAATTTCCCTGAACTTTTTCAAATATAGTATCGTATACCCATCTGGGCCTGTTTTTTTACCCGGTGCAGACTTATTTAATGCTAGTCTGATTTCGTCTTCTGTTATGGGTATTTCAAGGGATAGGGCTCGTTCTTCTGTAATCCTAGGAATCCTAGCTTTTATCAAATATTCTTTTATCTTTTCTTTTTGCCCCTCTTCTCCTAGTCCACTCTTACTGAGTATAATTGCTCATAGAACTCCCGAAAAACCCTCGCTATGTCTTTTATATTATGTACCATTTCCCCCTTCTTATTTTGTATTTTATCTATGAAATTTGCTGATTTTTTTTTCTTAGCATCCTTGCTTGGCACCTGCTGTTCTTATTTCCCCATTGATATCTTTCCTTGGTGATCTTATTATAGGTTTTCCTTATTTCATCTTCTAATAGTTCCTTCAACTCCTCCCTTTTTATCGCTAGCTCTTGTAGCAGTTCCAGTTCTTGCCCTCCTCCTTTTTTATGCCTCTGTTCTAATAGATATATTTCTTCTATTACCTTTTCTCTCTTTTTTATTCTTTCTCGCTTTTTCGTGCACCCAGTGAGATCAGGATTCCCCTTATGTAGGCTTTGTGGGCCTCCCACAGGGTATCATCCGCAATCTCACTGGTTCCATTTATACTAAAGTATTGTTCTAATTCTTTTTTTAACAACTCCTCCCCTTGTTTATCTAAGAGCTCTTCGTTCAATCTCCATAGTCAATGGTGCATGGTCGGATAAAGTAGTTATTCCAATATTAGTAGATATCACTGAGTCTAACATCCTATGTTCCACCATCCAATAATCTATCCTAGTGTACGTCCAGTGTACAGGGGAGTAGAATGCGTAGTCTTGTACTCTAGGATGTTGTATTCTCCACACGTCCACCAATTTGTGACGGTGTAGTTTTTGTCTCCATAGTACCAAATTGTAAGCCGATGGGAATACAACCTCACATTTATCTTATGTGACAGGTGGGTTTCTTGTAGAAAGACCACTCCTGCCCGATGATGCTCAATCTCTTTGAGAATCTTATGTAGGCGTGTTCAGCCCTTGTACGTTGTAAGTCAAGAATTTGACCGTAGTCATAATTAGCTGGTTTTTGAGCCCTGTTTTTTCGCCAAGATGGGTTATTCACATTCTGTATTCGAGGAAAAATAGTGTATTTCTGTAAGTAGCCCCTTCCACTACCCTCCCCCCTTTCTACCATATTCTCTCCCACCCCACCCACGCCCTCCTCTCGCCTCCCCACCCCCCCACACCCCCGCGCCCCTCCCCTCCACCTCTCACTGGTTCCTAGCTTGTGTTTGGAGTCCTCCTCCATTTTCCAGTTGGCAGTATGTACAGGGGAAGAGTGTGGAGGGTATGTTGGGGGCATTATGTACAAGAGAGGAGTGTGGAGGGTATGACAGTGGGTGGTATGTACAGGAGAGGAGTGTGGGCGGTATGATAGTGGGCAGTATGTACAGGAGAGGAGTATGGAGGGCATGACAGTGGGCAGTATGTACAGGGGAGGAGTGTGGAGGGTATGACAGTGGGCAGTATGTACAGGAGAGAAATGTGGAGAGTATGTTAGTGAGCAGTGTATACAGGAGAGGAATGTGGAGGGTAGGGCAGTGGGCACTATGTACCTGAGAGAAGTGTAGAACAGTGGGCAGTATCTACAGGAGAGGATTGTGGGGGGTATAACAGTGGGCACTATGTATAGGAGAGAAGTGTGGAGGGCATGACACTGGGCACTATGTATAGGAGAGGAGTGTGGAGGGTATGACAGTGAGCGGTATGTACAGGAGAGGAGTGGGGAGTGTATGGCAGTGGGCAGTATGTACAGGAGAGGAGTATGGAGGGCATGACAGTGGGCGTTATGTACAGCAGAGGAGTGTGGAGGGTATGACAGTGGGCAGTATGTTCAGGAGAGGAATGTGGAGAGTATGTTAGTGAGCAGTGTGTGCAGGAGAGGGATGTGGAGGGTAGGACAGCGGGCAGTATGTACAGGAGTGAAGTGTAGGACAGTGGGCAGTATGTACAGGAGAGGATTGTGGGGGGTATGCCAGTGGGCACTATGTATAGGAGAGAAATGTGGAGGGTATGACAGTGGGCACTATGTATTGGAGAGGAGTGTGGAGTATATTACAGTGAGCAGTATTTACAGGAGAGGAGTGTGAAGTGTATGGCAGTGGGCAGTATGTACATGAGAGGAGTATGGAGGGCTTCTTCTTTTTTATTTTTCCATTTTGTGGCTATATATATTTGATTACCCCCCCCCAATATTGTATCGGTGAGTACTGCAATCTATAAATAGGTGGGATTCCCATATTCATTTTTTAGAGTATGGAGGGCATGACAGTGGGTGGTATGTACAGGAGAGGAGTGTAGAGGGTATGACAGTGGGATGTGTGTACAGGAGAGGAATATGGAGAGAATGTTAGTGAGCAGTGTGTACAGGAGAGGAATGTGGAGGGTAGGACAGTGGGCACTATGTACAGGAGAGAGGTGTAGGACAGTGGACAGTATGTACAGGAGAGCATTGTGGGGGGTATGACAGTGGGCACTATGTATAGGAGAGAAGTATGGAAGGTATGACAGTGGGCACTATGTATAGGAGAGGAGTGCGGAGGGTATGACAGTGAGCAGTATGTACAGGAAAGTGTGGAGGGTATGACAGTGGGCACTATGTACAGGGGAGAAGGCTGAAGGAATCTGGGAAGGAAACATTTAAAGGTTTGTGGAAGGATGTTTAAGGACTGCGTAGAGGTTAAGCGGGCCATACATGGATTAAAATTAAGCCAATTAAGCAGAGACCAGCCAAGGTCGATCTATGTATGGGCTAGCTGGTTGTACACACAAGTCAATCTATTAATTGACTTGAATACAACCAGCCTGTCAAGTTTTTCCC
Organism: Rana temporaria; assembly: GCF_905171775.1. Lineage (NCBI taxonomy): Eukaryota > Metazoa > Chordata > Amphibia > Anura > Ranidae > Rana > Rana temporaria. Next base: position 245,687,585 of record NC_053489.1, read on the forward strand.
AAAACAATCAGTGCTGCCAGCTATAGTTAGCAACACTGATCATTCTATTCTGTGGGTAGGGAAGGCATCCCACTGGCAGAACACAATAACACTGCAGGAGTGATTCTCCTCCACAGGTCAGCAGGTAAGACAGTGTGTGGGGACAGGCTGGGTAGAGAGGTCTGTCAGCAGGGGGGTGTGAGGTGGTGATGGAGGGATATTAATCAGCAGGTGGGGGGTGTAACTGGGAGTGATATCTTTTGGAGTAGGGTCTGTCATCTGCAGGTTGGAAAATAGTCACTTGTGATATAAGTTGAAGGGAGATGGCTAATATGGGAAGTGGCTGGGGAGTGACCTGGTTGGTGGTGAGTGTGAAATGGATGATGTGTTTCAAGTTTCTTTCACATTTGCAGTAATGTATACTGCTCTATGAACAATGTTCTGTGGTGGATTGCTTTTCAATTAGTGGTATAGCAGCAGCTGACAGGTGTTCATGAGATGCTACTGCCACCTCCTTGTTTTTTTTTTTTTTACATTTCTGAATGGTAGTTTTACATTGTTGGACTATGCAGCTACTGCAAGCGATTTTGGCTTGCAGTTTCATAGTGGTCCCATTGAAATCAATAGGTGATTTTGACAGGTGGTGCTGCCTGTCAAACTCTGAAGGCTGAGTTAAAGATGCTGCAACTAAAGAAATTACAAAAACAAAAGTTGCAGCTGTGAAGTAAAGCATCATAGCTACGGCATTCGTGCAGCCCTGTCCAAATGTATTTTTAAGATTTGGGTGAAGAACGTGCGGTGAGGTCAGTGGCTTGTGAGGCACTGGCTAGTATCAGAGCCAGATACACATAGGTTACATATGCCGAGATTGTTAGAGCAAGAGCAATAATTCTAGCACTAGACCAATTCTGTACTCTGTAACCTGTAAAAAAAAAAATGTTTAACGTTGACTGTGGGGATTTTTATGAACCCAAGTTTGGTGCCATTCCACAAGTGGGCACAATTGTAACGTGTGACATGTTAGGTATCTATTTACTTGACGTAACATCATCTTTCATAGGAGCCAAAAAAAATCAGACTAACTTCAGTGTTTAATGTTTTTATTTTATTCATGAAACAAAAATAACACGTTTGAAAAATTGCTGCGCAAATACTGTGTAACATAAAAAGTTGCAATGACCACCAATGGCGTTCTGAGTCATTTTCCAGCAAAACAATGATGATTATTACATGTAGAGAAGTGTCAGAATTGGCCTGGATGGCAAGGACCATAAATAAGTAATATACAAATAATTATTATATTATTATATATATAATTATTATATATTATTTTTAAGGTAATTTACTATATTTTCAAAAACTGTACTCAAGCAGGTGGCTTAACGGACAAATTACTGAAGTTTGAAGTTATAACATCCAACCAGTAATTTCACAGTAAATAGATAAATAATAAATTATTATATTATAACGTATATCATAATAATATATGATTTAGCTTGTACCTTTGTCAGCAGCAGCAGATTCTCATTCTCCCTCTTAACTGTGTGTGAAGATCATGGGATTGTAGGTAAATCTTATGCCGCGTACACTATTTTTACTATACGTACTTTTTTACGTATTTTTACGTATTTTTACGTACACTATTTTTACTAGAAAAAATGATGTTTTTTTCAACCCGATTCTTGTCAAGCCTGCCTTGCCTACACACGATCGTGAAAAAAAAATGCTTGCGCAAGGCGCGGTAATGTACAACACGTACGACGGCACTATAAAGGGGAAGTTCCATTCGGATGGCGCCACCCTTGGGGCTGCTTTTGCTGATTTCCTGTTAGTAAAAGTTTGGTGAGGGACGAATCACGCTTTTCAGTCTTCGTGCTTTTCAGTCTGTTACAGCGACTGAATGTGCTATCTCCATTACGAATGCTAGTTTTACTAGAACGAGCGCTCCCATCTCATAACTTGCTTCTGAGCATGCGCATTTTTTACGAAGGTGAAAAACGACAACGTGAAAAACGACATGAAAAAATAGAGCATGTCCTACATTTTTAATGCCCATTTTTCACGTCATGAAAAATGCTCTGGAGCCAACACACGATCATTTTTAATGACATTAAAAACAAATTAACCACTTAAGCCCCGGACCTTTAGGCAGCTAAATGCCCAGGCCAGGTTTTGCGATTTGGCACTGCGTCGCTTTAACAGACAATTGCGCGGTCATGCGACGTGGCTCCCAAACAAAATTGGCGTCCTTTTTTCCCCACAAATAGAGCTTTCTTTTGGTAGTATATTTGATCACCTCTGCGGTTTTTATTTTTTGCGCTATAAACAAAAATAGAGCGCCAATTTTGAAAAAAATGCAATATTTTTTACTTTTTGCTATAATAAATATCCCCCAAAAACATATAACACATTTTTTTTTCCTCAGTTCAGGCCGATACGTATTCTTCTACCTATTTTTGGTAAAAAAAATCGCAATAAGTGTTTATCGATTGGTTTGCGCAAAATTTATAGCGTTTACAAAATAGGGAATAGTTTTATTGCATTTTTATAAAAAAACATTTTTTACTACTATTGGCGGCGATCAGCGATTTTTTTCATGACTGCGACATTATGGCGGACACTTCGGACAATTTTGACACATTTTTGGGACCATTGTCATTTTCACAGCAAAAAATGCATTTAAATTGCATTGTTTATTGTGAAAATGACAGTTGCAGTTTGGGAGTTAACCACAGGGGGCGCTGTAGGAGTTAGGGTTCACCTAGTGTGTGTTTACAACTGTAGGGGGGTGTGGCTGTAGGACTGACATCATCGATCGAGTCTCCCTATAAAAGGGATCACTCGATCGATACGCCGCCACAGTGAAGCACGGGGAAGCTGTGTTTACATACGGCTCTCCCCGCTCTTCAGCTCCGGGGAGTGATCGCGACGGAGCGGCTATAAACGAATATCCGCGCCATCGTCCCGGATCGCTCCCCGAGGTAAGCCGCCCGCCGCACGCAGCGGGGGGGGGGGGTGTCCCGATCGGACCCCCCACCCGCTAGAAGGCAAGGACGTATATATACGCCCATCTGCCTGTACGTGCCATTCTGTGGACGTAAATAGGCGTGCGCCAGGCGTTAAGTGGTTACATTTTTCACATCATGAAAAACGGTCATGTGTACGCGGCATTATACCCAAAAACCAATGTTTTTTCCTTCTGATTAAGAGGCTGGGCTGGAAGGATTTGTCTTTTAGACATGCCCCCATTCTATGACACTGCAGTGAGAGGACAGCCTCCACTGCAGCATTTTTATTGGACATCTGTGGCCAATGATACTTTACAATGGGTCCAAGGCTCCAAGCTGTCCATTGAGGAGAGGAGAGGCACTGTGATCTCATCCTCTCAGCCTGCTGTAAACAGAGTGTTAAAACTAGTCGCTCTGTATGTAGCTTCTGACAGGCTGCACAAGGAGCCCCATATCTCTGGAACCATAGATTATAGGAGCCCCAAATCTTGACCAGTGGTGGGGTAGGTCTTTTGCTAATGGGCCTATCTTAAGGCAAGGGGCCTGGAGCTGAAGTTCCAATACCTCCTATGTTAATCTGGCCCTGGAAGGGACCTGTAGGGTGCTGTACATAGCTTCCTGAAAACATCACAGGACCTTGCCTCAGTACTCCTCTCCTACCCCACCCCGCCCGATGCAAGCAGTGGGCAAGCTCTTGAGAGGAGCAATACAAATATCAAAATGGATTGATGGATAGATGTCAGTGCTGTGCTTAGCAGGGGTTCCCTGAGGCAGGAAAGTTATATAAAAGGTTTCCCCATTTTAAAAAGGTTGAGGAAGGCTGGTCTATTTCTTTGCTAGCAATAAGTATTTAATAGCTTTCTGTAAAGCTCCTTTTACAGAGTCATTTCTCAAACTGTATATAAAAGGATTAAAAATTGGTGTCAAAACACTATATATTACAGACACAACTCTGTTCTCCTCTAAAGCATATCTGGATGGAGGATGTATATAAGTAAAAATACTTGCACCAAAGAATAGAGCAACCACTGTTATATGAGCTGAACATGTAGAGAAGACCTTACTTTTTCTCTCTGCTGAGTGCATTCTACTTATCGCAGACCAGATGTATGAGTAGGAAATTATAATTAGCAAGAAAGGCCCAATACCTACCCAAACTCCGCCAACTGTGAATAAAACTATTTCATTAATAAAAGTAACCTTACAAGATATATGAAGAAGTGGTGGTATGTCACAAAAGTATTGATTTACATAATGAGATCCACAAAATGGAAGACTGAAAGTTAGTGCTGTGTGAATACATGAATTAATACCACCAGACATCCAAGAACTGGCTGCAAGCATCAGACAGAATTTATTCTCCATAATGCTCCTGTAATACAAAGGAGAACATATAGCAATGTAACGATCATAGGCCATAGCCAAGAGTAAAAAAGCCTCACTGCCTTCTAGGAACACATAGGAAAATAATTGAGCAACACAACCACTGTAGGAAATGTATCGGTCTTCAGTGAAGACAATGACCAACATTTTAGGAACAATGACAGTAATATATGTCCAAGAAAGACAAATTTCCTAGGAAAAAATACATGGGTGTGTGAAGTTGTGAGTCATGCAGGATTACCCAAAAGATAACCAAATTACTCATTGTGGCAGTGACATAAATAAATGCTAGGAGAAGCCCTATTAGATCTTTACAGCACCAGAGATCTGAAAATCCTAAAACCATAAATCCACTAATATTATAAGCCTCCATAAGAAAAGTACCTAGAACAAAGCATTTTAAGTCAGTATATTCAGATTAATGGCAAGAACACAATTTCTTAAAGGTAATTTAACATCACAACTGATACCTGCCACAACCAAGACCTCCATCCAACACTTGAAGTTGCCTTTATGTAACTTATTGGAACAATGTTTATTCCAGGACAGAGCACCTAGTGATACATCTACCCCTGGACTAGTATTGCTAGTAGCAAACAATGGAGAAGTTTAGCACTACCTGAGAGCCATGACAAATACAGATACACAATGTCCTGACAAAAGCCAATTAAAGAAAAATAATAAACATCTATACAAGTTGCATATGCAATTTTTTAGATTTATTAAAGCCTGAGTGCAGTCAAAATATAAAAAAATCAGCATAATGGACATAATTTACTGTAAGTAGGATGTTTCCCTTGATGACCACCCCCACCCCCGCCATAATAATCTTCTGGTATCGTGTGAATTAATAAAACTGTGGAAGCTTTCAAAGGCACTCATCAGGAGTAAGTGACTATGTCCACCCTTTCCGCACAGTTTCTCTATTCTTAGAAGCCAGTACTACATCTTCTATGAATGAAAAGCGATCTATGAACGAAGAACAGGGGGATGACTCACAGGTTCACCCTTTTCATTCATATATCATGTTTTATTCATAGAAGCTGTAGTATCAGCTTTTATGAATGGAGCTGGGTAGAAAAGGTGGGCATAGTTGAGCCTGTAACAGTTCCCACAGTTTTATTAACCCCCACCACACTGGAAGTTTACTGTGTTGGGGGTAGGCCTTGGTGGAGGAGGATTTCCCCTAACAGAAGAGGCATCAGCACAAGAAGCACATCCTATTGACTTTAAGCTGTCCTGTGTGCTAAGTTTGTGTTTTTTTTATTTTGAATATTAGTTTTATAAATATTATTGTACCTATAAGGCTTTAAATATTACCTTTATATTTCAATCTGCACCTATGATTTTTTTAAACTGATAGTTATTCAAATTTATTTTTACAGTATTATTAATTATTATTATTTATAACAGTATAATTTTTATGTGATATCCCAGAATTCTTATTTTCTTGCACTTAGCTCACTTGTTTTCCCATGAGGCTCAATATCAAATTACAGACTTCCCCAATGATGGCCTGCACAAAGAGTTTAGTCTTTATTGAGATCATTGTGAAGTGCTGTGCATCATTAAGGATCCCATGATGCTATATATTATATTAAGATAATGTCAATGAATATGTGATTAGAGTAGGCAAATCCTTGTACCTAGCACTTTAATTCTGGTATGACCTCAGAAACTCTTCTTGAAATCAGGGGAGGTTTAGGAGGAGCTTCCACATGATCAGCCCAACACAATTAAAACTTTATATAACATGTGCCTCTGGTGCAGTTTCACAGGGTACCAAACTCAGACATCATGCAGGAAGTCCTATAATTCATTGCAAGTAAGTTACACTAAAGCAAAGAAAAAGAGCCGCTGCTCCAGGAGTATGATTATAACCTGAGGTGGAATATCTCATAGAGTGCCAGCCCCGGCCTGCCTCCGTGGGAAACTTGTAAGAAAAGAAATGGCTGCACATCCAGGAATTCCGAATTGCCTTTTATTGTTTAATGTGATAACACCAAAGACACCAACACAAGGCCACGTAGACACGTTTCACACAAACATCTTGTGCTTAATCATTACCATTATGTGTTAGTGTCTTTGGTGTTATCACTTTGAACAATAAAAGGCAATCGGAATTCCTGGATGTGCAGCCATTTATTTTCTTACAAGTTAAGCCCTGTACACACGGCCCAGAATCTCGTCAGGAAAAAAACGTTGTTTTTCCTGATGAGATTCTTGGCAAGAATCTCTTGCCGGCCGATTGTACAGACACTCCATTCAAAAGAACCGCCAATCTTTTGAATGGCACGAACGCTGTGACATCATCGACTATGACGAGCATACGCTCGTCACATTCGATGCTGTCGCGGCCATCTTGCTACACCCTGCCTATGCCTTGAAAGCTACATCACATTCATCAAAGTAATTTCGAGCATGCGGGGGTTTCCACGGCGACAGATAAGTATATAGACGCTCGGGTTTCTCGGCAGGAAAACACTCCCGAAAATCATAACTAGAAAATAGAGAGCAGGTTCTCTATTTTTCTCGACAAGACTCTGGGCAGTTTTCTTGACGAGAAACCTCAAAGCCTCATACACACGCACGGTTTACTCGGCAAGAAAGCTCTGCCAGCAGTTTTCTTGCTGGTTCTTCCCGAGAATGACGTGCGTGCTTTACACTAATAGCCGGATTCAGAGAGTGTTACGCCGGCGTATCAGTAGATACGCCGTCGTAACTCTGAGGCCCCATACACACCATAGAATCTATCCGCAGATAAATCCCATCGAATGGGTTTCAGCGGATAGATTCTATGGTGTGTACACTCCGGCGGATATTTATCCGCGGATATTTCCGAATTCCAGCAGATAAATATTTGTCGACATGCACAGAATATCTATCTGCTGGAATCGGATCCCACGGATGGATCCGCTGGTCTGTACAGACTCACCGAATCCATCCGTCCGAAGGGATCCCCCGCATGCGTCGTAATGATTTGACGCATGCGTGGAATTCCTTATATGACAGCGTCGCGCACGTCGCCGCGTCATAATCGCGGCGACGGCGCGACACGTCATCGCAAGAGGATTTCGGCGCGGATTTCAATGTGATGGTGTGTACACACCATCGCATGAAAATCCGCCGAAATCCACGAGAGGATTTATCCGCGGAAACGGTCCGCTGGACCGTATTCGCGGATAAATTCTATCGTGTGTATGGGGCCTGAATCTATGCCGTTGTAAATTTAAGTGTATTCTCAAATTGAGATACACTTAAATCTAGCTAAGATACGACCGCCGGCGCCGTCGTATCTTAGCTGTCTATTTAGGCCGGCCGCTAGGGGCGTATACGCTGATTTACGCCTAGAATGCGTAAATCAGCGAGATACGCCTATTCACGAACGTACGCTTTCCTGTCGCAGTTAAGATACGCTGTTTACGTAAGGCGTTTTCAGGCCTAAAGTTATTCCACCAAAAAGATGGCACAGCCAATGTTAAGTATGGACGTCGGACCCGCGTCGAATTTTAAATTTTTTACGTTGTTTGCGTAAGTCGTCCATGAATAGGGCTGGGCGTAATTTACGTTCACGTCGAAACCAATAAGTCTTTGCGGCGTAATTTGGAGCATGCGCACCTGGATATGTCCACGGACGGCGCATGCGCCGTTCGTAAAAAACGTCAATCACGACGGGTCACGAATCATTTGCATAAAACACGGCCACCTCTTCCACATTTGAATTAGGCGCGCTAACGCGGGCCCATTTACGCTACGCCATCGTAACTTAGGACGCAAGTGCTTTGTGAATACAGCACTTGCCTCTCTAACTTACGGTGGCGTAGCGTATATGCGATACGCTACGCCTGCCTAACGTTAGGCACAGGTACGTGAATCTAGCTATAAAGCTATAGGGCTAAAAAATACTTTTTTAGCTAAACTTCAGCTCTATCAAATGTTTCCATATCACATCATGCCATATCATAAACCATCAACTTAGAATATAAAGTACCTTATATTTTCCATACATACAACAGCAACGGTATAATAATACACAAATATTTTTGTATTGATGTAATACCCATCTTACATCAGATGGGATTTTAAATACAAACTTGACTGCAGCTTATTTTGTACCATTCTGTATTTTAATATATGAGGACATTGGAGAGTAAAAATTATAAACTGAAAAGTAAGCAGAAATTTGTGGGTTTTACAAAAATGATAAGAGAAATAATGACAAATGATTTGACAAAGTTTTGTCAAAAGATTTTGACAACATTTTTTGCAACAGCACAACATTTTAGCTATTTAACATATAGATTGACAAATGTGCATGCTCAGGTCTTATAACATGCTCTGTATTTATAATAACGATCAGCAACAAGCAATAAACTTGGCAGAAACAAATTATACAAATTAAAGCTATAATAACACTATTGGGATTATCTATTACATTCTTAAAACAGCAAGGGTACAATTATATTTAATTCTATAGATCCATTATTGTATTCCACTTAGGGCCATACAGTTGTGTCATATTGTTTAATTAATGTAGAAAAGTATACACCATCTACTGTAAGTGGATGTGTATAGAATACTCCACCCTAAAGAAAATAATTCTTCATTTTACTAACTTATACATAATTCTAATTCTATGATTGACTTAAAGCAATATTAAACCCAAAACCAAAAATGTAATATATTGCATCTTGACAATCATTAGATGTGGTGGTTGCATTCGTTTTTTTTCCCTCTGTTTTTACCTGAAGATCTGACTCCTGTATTAACGTGCCTACCCTCTGGATGAAGGAGCAACAAATACACATTTGGACGGCAGAATTTTCAGTCTGGGGGTAAGGTAGTGTTAGATGTACTTGTGGGCAGGTTGCCTACTCTTGTTCAGTTAGTCTACTTGACTGCCCAGGTTGGGAGGGAAAGGATTAATGTTTCTGCCGCCTTCCCTTGGTGTTTGTGTGCTTGCAGGTTTTCCTCTGGGGTCTAGCCTCCCATAAAGGGAAGAGGCCCAGAACAAGAGATGAGGACCTAGTGGGGGAACCTAGAACGGGCTTGGGATGCACACACTGAGACTCAGAATTGTCACGCCGTGTCCGGGATTTGATCCCAGGGTCTGGGGTTCTTAGAAGGTTTTCCTATGTCCTGAACCACCAGTGAACTGGTTTTATGTTAGCATCCTACTTATGTGTATCAACACGTATCACCATTAGGCTTCTTTAGGACGCATTCAGGATTCGATAATTGCAAGAACAAGGAAAACGGGTTTCACTATCTAAAAATGAAACAACATATTTATAACTGAGATAACAACGCACATTTTTTGAAAGCATTGTTCTGTCCAGTCAAAAACTCAGAGACATGTGTAGGCATGGAAACAGACAACATTATCATCTAGGCAGAGGCAATTTCTGAGGTGACAGGGAAGTGACAAACTTCATGCATAGTTCAACAAACTTGTTCTTTTTTTTTTCGTTCTGTGGCCTTTTTAGGGTTCCTGGCCTCAGATTAGGAAGGGGTAAAGGAGAATTGTATTTGTTATGTATGTATAAAAATAAAAAATAAATTAACAGGAATGCAGAAGTGGTTTTGGAAATAGAGCCATTTAAATAAAAGCTAAAGCCTGACCCCCCCAGGAAATAGAAGCTAGGAGGGAAATAGGACTGGGATTAAGGAATATGTTTATTTTTTATGTTTTTTTTTGATGGCTCAAAATATGTATGTAATATGTATATTTGGGTTGTGGTATATTTCCATAGACCTATTTCTGTATACCTGTAAAGAAATAAAGAATAAAAAAATATATACATATATGTACCGTACCTTGCAAGAAAGAAAGTCAGTCTTGGTCAGCATATAACTAAAGACGTTTTGTCCAATAAAGGAAAATTAGCTGGCTCACAAAGAGAGAGCGATTCTTACAACATGGAGTCAAAGAGACCAGCTGGAATAGATATAAAGTCATGACTTAGATTATATATTGCCATTTAATATAATATATGGAATAGGCTGGAACAGGCTGTATATATAAGTATTGGCTCCTAGATTAAAGATATAAGTATCCTCATGTTGTCACCTCACTCAGGGGAAAATGGATACAAATGACCACGAAGGGCAAGAGATAGCCCTCTAAGGAATATGAGTAGATCAAATACTATAATCCAGAGTGTCCAATAAACCAATAAGCTTGGCTATATCCAACCATGGGACTGTATTATATTCAAAGCCATGTTAAACTGCTCATGGTAAATCTATAAAAAATTAAATAAAATAAATAAATAAACTATATTAATAAGGACCCTCCGAAGAGGAGAAGATAATTAAGATCTAAACATGGCAGAAAGGAGTATACTTACTGGTGATATGGACGTGTCAAAGTAATCCCCTGGGAGAGAGCAAAATGCTCTGCACATTGTAGAGTAAGAGCTAATTTTAGCTCCCTTTGGCGCCAAAACATTTCTGCCGCGGAGGAGGCCGTTCTCCTGACATCTGCGTCATCGGGCTGTGCCTCTGAAAGATGGGTTCCCTGCAAAGATAGACTGGTCCTACGTCCACAGCGTCACTGCAGGGTCCCGACGTGATGACGCCCGGCATGTGTCAATCGCACCATGGCGTCACAGTGTAGGCTTCCTCTCAGGGAGCGATCAGCACACAGATACCATATATACCTGCCCAAAAGGGGGCGCGGCACATATGGAACCATGCAAACCCAAGCTAAACGGCAGGGTCAAACAGAAAAGCCACAAAGCATAACAGCACACTTCGCCCCAGCCAGTCAAAGTATGCGCCTACAGCGCTGATACCGCCGCACAAGCCAAACTAGAGGGGATCCGCTCAAGAGGAGAGAAAAAACCCCAAACACCACATGTCAAAAAGAAAGAAAAAATCTGTCATCCTGTCACACATGTCAAAATAACCGAGACACACAATGCTTCACCCAGATGGATGTCCTGTTACCATGAAATTGTGTCATTTTAGAAAGCATATACATAAAAAATATAAAAAAAAGAGAGATAGATATTGTTTACACAGTATAATAGATTGTTGACATCCAAATATTGCTGTATTTTATATTTACTCATGGTATGAAATAGTTTCAAAATATCTTTATATAACTTATATTCACAAGTTAGTTATTTTTATCACCACTATATTGGGGACTCATCTGACTGTGTCAAATTTCAAGGAAGAACGTGCCAATGTTTCTGAATGACAGAGTCTATGATGTTGATCAGAATATGTTGTGATAAGTCTTACTGTATTGGAATCTTTCTTTTTAGCTCCTGAGAACAGAATCTCAGACCTCGGTCTACCTTGGGCTTTTTTAAAAGCCTTCTTAAAGCGGGGGTTCACCCTAAAAACAATTTTCGAACATTACAATGAGCTCACTCTCGACATTGACAGTATGCCGATTTTTACTTATTTTTTGCTGTACATACGTCGTATAGCTATTTTCTTACCCGGCTTTTGGGTAGTGCCTCCTGCGGGAGTGGGCGTTCCTATGCAGCAGTTAGTGATTGACGTGATGAAAAAAACTACCCCCCCATCGCATAAGGAGCGTCACGAGTTGAAGCTGATATCGTTGGAACAGTTTCTTCTCAAGCGCAGATACTGGTCAAAGGGGATACTTTGAACCAATGCATTTGGGTGCGCGCTGGACGTGTTTAAAATCGTATTCCCAGCAGTGGGTTTACAATATAGTAAAGCCTCGTACACACGATAGGATCGCCAGATGAGAACGGTCTGAAGGACCGTTTTTATCAGTTCAAACCGATTGTGTGTAGGCCCCATAGGTTATTTAACCTTCGGACAAAAAAATGAGAACTTGCTTTAAAATTTAACCGATAGACTGGTAACCGATTGGTCAAAACCGATCGTTAGTATGGAAAACCATCGGTTAAAAACCCGCGCATGCTCAGAATCAAGTCGACGCATGCTTGGAAGCATTGAACTTCATTTTTTTCACCACGTCGTCGTGTTTTACGTCACCGTGTTCTGACACGATCGTTTTTTTAACTGATGGTGTGTACGCACGACTGACTATCAGTCAGCTTCATCGGTTAACCGATGAGAACGGTTCTTCGGACCGTTCTCATTGGATGGACTGATTGCGTGTACGAGGCTATAGTCTTATCCCCTCAATAATCTACAAGATTTTCCTGTCTCATCTGACTAAAGCTGTGGGTCCACTAAGTGTTTCAATGTGAGGTTTTAAAATCTAATGTAAATTCCAATTAGTAGCCAAAAGACAGAGAAGGAAAAGAGGGGAGAAAAAAAAAAAAAAGAAATGGAAAGGCGAATGTTCCTAAAGAAGTTATTAACAAAAAGTGATAAGCGCTCCAAACTGTAGTTGAAAGAACTACTGAGGTAGGTGTCCACACAAAATGTCCACAAAAATTAAATCAATATATAAATTAATCAATAGTGAAATAAATGAATGGTAATATCATATATATCTCCAGTGAATCCTATAGGACAAAATGGAAGGAAAATAATGTTCTTTAAATAAATAGGAAATGTCCTCCTCAAAAGGGTAAAGTAATCAAATAGTGCCTCAATCTTTCCTGGAATTCCTAGTAGTGCATCTGAATATAGCAATGGACATCCGTAACCAGTCTCCCAATACTCTCACCTTACTGCTGCTGAATCGTGCATGTAGCATGAGTGTAAGGCCTCGTACACACGATAGGTTAACCAGAGGACAACGGTCTGAAGGACCGTTTTCATCAGTCCAAACCGATCGTGTGTAAGCCCCATAGGTTATTTAACCTTAGGTTAATGTAGCGCCCCCTTACTTCCAGTATGGGCGTTACGCTAAAGTTAGTGAGAATGAGAGGGTTAGTTTACTTCCATTCACAATTTATGGAAATCCGGTTTACGACAGTCTCACGTGATCCCGATCCCTACGTCGTTACGTCACGCACCTTGTGACTTCATCAGGGGACTAGGGATCGGGATCACGTGAGACTGTCGGAAGCTGGAGGCTATCAGAGGAGACATAAGACAGCGCTGTGGATGCCGCGTCTTGTTTCATATATGCACATTTTATATTTTTTCCATGTAAGAGTCCATTTTTAACCAGCTAATAAAGATCACCCCTATTTTTACTATACTTCACTATTGGAGGCATCCTTCTCTATTTTCCCCTCTCTCCCCTTCACATATATGGAGCACTGAGCACTTTACAGGCACATCATCCATTGAGATCAGAGCTATTACTGGGTGAATGAAACAGCTGTAGAGGAGAGGAATCGGGAAAGGATTGAGCCACACATCCCAGGATACGCTTACACTCATGCTACACGCACGATTCAGCAGCAGTAAGGTGAGAGTTTTGGGAGACTGGTTACGGATGTCCATTGCAATATTCAGATGCACTACTAGGTATTCCAGGAAAGATTGAGGCACTATTTGATTACTTCACCCTTTTGAGGAGGACATTTCCTATTTATTTAAAGAACGTTATTTTCCTTCCATTTTGTCCTATAGGATTCACTGGATATTTATATGATATTACCATTCATTTTTTTCACTATTGATGAATTTATATATTGATTTAATTTTTGTGGACATTTTGTGTGGACACCTACCTCAGTAGTTCTTTCAACTACAGTTTGGAGCGCTTATCACTTTTTGTTAATAATTTTATATTTTGTGTATTGTGAACACTACTAGATACAGCTGCTTTGAATGTCACCTATTATAAATTTTTAACACTGATTTACTCACAGTAGCGCAGAAGGTTTCTCTTGCATCCGTTCCTAAAGAAGTGTTTGTATAAAGGAGCCAGTCACTATATCATGCTTACACTAGTTGGTCAATCCTTCCAGAGAACTATCAGACCCTTACGTATCGTAACCTAGATGACTGAACGTTTAGCGACCATCAAGGCCTCAAATGTCTCAGAGTAGCGGAAACCCAACCATGGTGACCAAGTTTTATGAAATTTATCCACTCTGTCATGAGCCTGTGCTAGAGTATCTTCCATCTTACAGATCCCTCAAATATCTCTTTGTAAATCAAGCCGCCGGCATAAGCAAGCTGTATAGTGTCATTGAATTCTTGATTAAATTTAGCAATGGTGTCTGCCGAGATTGGTTTGTACCATGATCTATTTTTCAATATATCCCAGCACATGTTTCTATATTGTAGCTCATCCATCACTACCACATTCCCACCCTTATCGGAGGGCTTGATTACCAAATGAGAATTATTGCTAAGATTGTCAAGTGCAATCCTATGTGCACGACTTAGATTGTGACTACCTAATTTCTGAGGGGTAGAGATCTTAATCTCCTTCGTGGTTTGGGTAAGAAAGGTCCAAATATTGGAATTTATGTGTAGAGATGGAAATTGGATAGACTTTTTCTTCACTGTAAAGCCAAATGTTTTTAATTCGTTTTGATATTGTGCAGTCTATACCCGACGGCCAATGGCTTCATCGGATTCAGGAATATCTTCCTGAATCACACTGCCCTCATTTCCCTCCAAAAGGAGGACTAGGGTTCTTTAAGGCTCTAAATTCAGCAAATAAATAAAGATCTTTAATGATATCAAAGGTGTTTGGCAAAAAATTGGGACAGAAAATCAAGCCCAATTGTAATAATTTATTCTCTTCTGTACTCAAGGAATAACATGATAAATTGATAACCTCCAGCTTTAGGCCGTCTAGAGTAGAATCTCTTATGGCCTGTGTTGGTAAATTCATAGAGGAAGGAGAAAGGTTACAGGTTCAGTCATGACTTCCCTATGCTCAACACTGGAAAATAAATGGTCAATGCGTCATTTCTTTTGATCCTTTTTTATTGGTCCAACTGCAGCTGAACTGACTGGTCGTGATGAAGCAAGAGTTTGTGCACAGTCAATAATAGTGGATCTGATATCTAATTCAGTAGTGAGAGTCACAGGCATATGATTAGTAGAGTTGTCAGAAAGAGCACCCGGTGTTTTAGCACCCGAAAACATAAAAATCCTTGTGTTCACTGGGGAAGTGAGGTCAAGTCGTGGTTATTCTTTATAATTAATGTTATTATCTGGTGGTATAGTGAGTTCGTATATTAATAATTTTTTATCAGTATCTGTCTGGTAGTCACCACCGGTTTGTTGTCTCTTCCTCAAATTGTGACCTCTTTGACGTCCCTGATCGGAGATCCCCAAATTCTGTGAAACATGAGAGTTAGTAGAAGAATCTGAATCATTGGCTCTGTCTTTTCATTTGTTTGAAACATTCCTCTGAGGACCTGAATGTTTCTGCCCCCCTCGTTGGCCATTGAGTGGCCAATTGTATGCATACTTGCCTGCAAAGGCTAGCTTATCCCTGGACATTTTGTCCTCCTTCTTTAACAGAAGATCCTTGGTAAAGGCTTGGATGTGTTCTTTGAGACATGCATTATAAGCTCCAAAATCAGGGTTATTTAATATAGAAGCATTTTCATCATATATTTGTTTGATTTCACAATCCACTAACTTTAATTCTTGCATATGTAGCGGGGTCATCCTGTCAGAACTTTATGACAGGTCACCCCACTGGAACTTTATCCATTTTCTGTAAATACTTAGGATACCTTTAAGAAAGTTATGCATTGTGGGAATGCAAGTAGCAGGAGATATGGACTCCATTGACTCGTAGGAGAAACAGACTACACTTCCCACAATGCCCCGTAGTATTGGA
This sequence comes from Rana temporaria, assembly GCF_905171775.1. Classification (NCBI taxonomy): domain Eukaryota; kingdom Metazoa; phylum Chordata; class Amphibia; order Anura; family Ranidae; genus Rana; species Rana temporaria. Next base: position 245,703,620 of record NC_053489.1, read on the forward strand.
ACATGTGACACCTCTGCACAGACTTATGGGGGAGGTTACTTAAGGAAGGGGAGTGGTGGATTTCGCTCTCTCGGGACCTGCACTTCTATCCTCTGCGGAGCTGCTGACAGAGCACAGCTGTGCTGTTAGGCCAGAAGCCTGGGCCTATCCACTGAGAAGCCAGCCATCCAGACGGAAGCAAGACTCCAGCATCTGGCCCATGTCCCTGAAGATTGAGGAGACTGCCCAGCTGACACTGAAACAGTGGAGTACCTCCGTCCGGGATCCTGTGTGCCGTGGAGCAGTGCTTGTCAGCGCGCCCTTTCCGAGGAGGACTCAGGCCTGTTGGGTGAGAGAGCACTTGCTCAGCTTCAGACTCTCTGTTTAACACAGACACGTAGTGCCATTTCACAGGCCCAGACACTTGTTCGGCCCTTAGCCGGAACTTAGAGGGCCATTTAACTGTTCCAGTGCTACACAGAAGTGGGTGACGCTGGCGGACAGTCAATCCACCAACGTTCAACTACCCTAGACATTTTGTTGCTTAGGTCCTTTTTTTCCCTGATTGCCACTTGTGGATTACAAGTTTTAACGTGCACCGACCGGCCGCAACGGGGATATTAACTGCTCTGTAGGACTGCCCGTTAGAGGGCGCTCGCGAGCATGGACTGCCTGTCATTAGATTAAACGAATAGTACCATTCATAGGTTAACTTTCTTTTGCTTACATAAATTGCAGATCCTTGCAAGGGCCCTTGCGGATCATATTAAGTCCTTACTTGCTAGTTGTGTTTATGCTTGAGCTTATGTTTGCCCTTTAAGTTCTATACAGTAAACTTATCTCTCTTTACATTCAATTATATTTACTGTGTGGAGTGTATTCTTTTTGTCTGGAGGGACTGTCTATAACTGCAGGTAATTCCATTGCTATATTGTCACTGTATATTGCATGCTTGCTATTGTGACCCCAGCTCAGCCGAGGCTGCAATATCTCAGTCTCCAGACTTCTGATGTGTCAAGGGAGGGTTCGAGCTAGTTAAATAGGGGAGGCAAAATAGATTTGATCCCAAATCAAATCAGCGGCTCCTTCGGGGGTAGTGCTACACATATAATATTCCACCAATACTTCCATCATTTTTTTAGAGCATTCCTGAAGGTTATGCTCCCAACGGGTCCTGAGGTCAGGATTGAGTGCCAATATGTTGGGAAAGACCTGCACCCTAAGGCCCTTGGGGTTTAGACCCTTGGCTATATATTATTCGAAATACCTGATGTGCCAGAAAAGACTGGCTTTCCGTTCAAACGTTTGTATGAGCTTTTGATACACAATCTCCATTTCCACATCTTTACCTTTAGTTACAGAACATGTTTGTTTAATTACTAACATGAAACCTTCCCAATTGTTTCCTGTCAAGTCCACCATTGCGTAATAACGTAGAAATAATTTGTGTAAGTTATGTGTTTCTAAAACACATAACAAAAGAAAACAGAAATATGTCTAATTATTAGGATTTCACAAGGAGTGCATAGACAGAGAAAATGGTGTTTACCACCCAAAAATCTGAAATTATAAAAGGACAGTACTCCCGTTGCCACATCTGTTGATAATTATGATACAAAAAGAGGGGGGAGCCCCAAGGGGCAACCCCAAGTCGGACTTTAACGGCACAGTAAACAATGGGGATATAGAGAAATAATCTTTATTAAGACATGAACACATACATGGTATACAAAAGGACATAAAAAATGTTTAAAAACCATATACATACAGTAGAAATACATAGTATATGATGTGAGCCCAAGGCATAAACGCGTTTCGCCATTAGGCTTCTTCAGGACACATTCGGGATTCTCCCTCTTTTTGTATAATAATACTCCCAAGGACACACACACAGGTAACCTGGGGCAGCCACAGTTAAGTTTAGTTAGGGAAATTACGTTGCCAGATGATGTACATGTTCTGACAAAAGTTCAGAAAAGTTGCTTACACTGCTCAAAGCCCGGTCTGAAGTTACTCAATGGTTTAATGTGGCGTCCTGGTGTCTCTCTAAGGAACCAGGGTCTGAAATAGCACATTGAGGGTCTGTGAAACATCAGTACAACAAAAGGGTTAACTTGCAAGGAAGTTGCTATGAAGAACAATCAGTCGTTGACGTGGTCCCTGAATAAATGACAGGTTCTCTGGTACTGAGAGGGTTCAGTATTCGGCTCCCTACCTAGCTGTCTGTCTCCATTGCGGATTAGCATTATGGAGATCTAATACCTGGTACTTGGTACAGAATTAGAAAGGTTAATTGGAGCACACATGAGGTCTGTGCTATGTTCTCTATGGGACCTCATTCTGTTATTGGGAGTAAGGTAACAGAGGTATGCTGACTGGTGGAGTGGTCATAGGCTTTGCATGTCCCTTCTAATGCCACACATACACCTGCTCAAGAGTGTGGGACAAAGGATAAGGGACAATGTCTTTGGAGGAACTCTGCATATAACACTACACACAACTGGCTCATGTCTGGGTTTGGGGACTGCCTTAATGTTTCACATGTTTCACATGACCATGGCCGTTACCTAGGCCTGGGCATCAGTAGGAAGGCCTTTGGGCAAGGTGTTACCCCTGTGCTAGGATGCGCAACAATGCTCATTGCCTAGTGTAGCCCAAAGAACTCACCCTGGGGTAGGCCTCCTATGTTACCCAAACAATGAGGAGGAGAAAATGGAGGAAGTGTCACCTGCCTGCCCTACAGACTAGCATATTTGGGTACACTAAACAAATTGAAGCCAAACTCCAGGTAATATTTTTTAAGCAGCAACCTTTCAGGATAGAGGTTTTATACAAATAAATATAATAGCTGACCTTTGTAAGCATTCCTGACAGTATAAATCTCAACCCTCTAACAGCTACATCTTGAGAACAGCTTGTTCTGTTGGAAAACAACATACCTACTCCCTAGATCACCAGGTGAAAATTAAAAAAAAGAAAGCCTAAAAAAGAAAACAAATGCAGCCATCATATCTAAGAATTTGTAAACTGCAATATAATAAATGTTTGATTTTGGGTTTAATACAAACCACATTAATATTCATAGATCATTCTCATTTGGAGTTACTTCTTCAGACAGAAATTCTCAAAACATTGTCAGATCACTCACCTGTGATGACTCTTTTCCATAAATGGCCAACCCCAGAAGCGACATGTGTTACATCACTTCTGGGGGTCACAGCTTTTATTTCTCAACTCATGTAGCCAAGGATGCAGCTGTTCAAGCACAATTTGATTTGAATAGCTTCATTGGAGGGCAGGGGAGACATTATAGATCTAATCAACCCACAATGTCTCCATAAAGAGGACCTACCACCTGCGCAATGCTATAACCCCTTTCCCCTTTCCATAACAATAAAGTACAAAAATAACAAAATAGTGGTAGTTTCAATTTTTATATCATACAATATTCAGTGCCAGGAGTACATCCGCTGAAGAAGTCCCGCCCCTGGGACGCAACGTTCGGTAGGGAAGCATGTGACGTCACCCGCTGCCATCCATCGGACTATGCTGCTTGTTTGTATTCACTCCTGGCACTGGATATAGTGCCTTTTATGTGAGTTTATTTTTATCATTAAATGTTACCATTTGTACTGCGGAGAAACACTATGTTTTGTCCTTTCTTTATCATCTTCGGATTCCATGCTTGCCATCTATGCTGACCTGTCCTGAGAGATTTTCATTCCCCTACTTGGTCTGTGCTGGAGATGTGCCTAGGATACACCCTTGTGGGAAAGCGTATTTTAATATCTGTGAGGTGAGCGGCCATTGCTATTGTTGGTGGAGGTCTCCTGCTATCCCACGCTACATCACCTGCATGTTTCATTTTACCTGTCACTTTTAAAAGGATCACCTGGATGACTTTTATTTGGACTTTGTTTTAGCGCTGCACTACATTTTTACATATACTTTCAGGAATTTTTTTAATTGAATCCCAGTGTACAGCTGCTGTTTGTGTTCTATTTTTTATTGCGCTGATTTTTCTTCTATTTACTCATACAATATTACTGCAAGGTGTAGGAAATGCAAAATTTCAGTAAAAAAATGCACTAGAATTATTTTGGTACACACAAATGCAATAAATTACCCAATTGTTTGATAAGTAAATACCCAACATGTCAAACCTTACATTTGCGTGCGCCTGTGGCAACAAACTTCAATAACCTATATTTTCCATAATGGACACTTTAAAAGCCCCCTATAGGTAATCAATGTAGTGTTATGGAGGAGGTCTGGTGCTAGAAATATTGCTCTTACTCACACTTTGCATGCACGGTGATATGTGTATTGCAATCAACACTTTCATGCTTTGCGCCCCCCCAAGGTGTTTGGTTACATTCCTCCCTCTTGTATCCAGAATTATGCATGAAAGTCTACAAAATGTAAAAATAAAATACTTATCAGCTTGTGGTCACACCATGAACCTCACAAAACTATTCAGTGAACCTTACCAAACTATTCAGTAAGCGCTCCTAAAGGCCCATTTTAAATGTCTTACATGGAAGAGTTCTAGTATTGAAGAATGGAGAACCGGGAGAAGTGCTGACTTTACTTATGAAAAAAGCACTTAGGCTGGCCATACATTATACAATTTTCATGTTCAATTTCCTTTATTTTTACTTTATATTTACTTTCAACTATGTAGTGCAAGGGCCTGCCTGATTGCATACAGATTGAAAGTGTTTAGGTTTTGACCTCATATCATATGGTTTTGGTAAATCTAAAGGAAAAACTGTACAAGAAAATTGTATAATGTATGGCCAGACTTACTGGGCCAGATTCTCAAAGGACTTACGACGGCGTATCTCCACGTACGCCGTCATAAGTTCGAATGAGCGCTGTCGTATCTATGCGCCTGATTCTTAGAATCAGTTATGCTACAATTCCGCCAAGATACGAGTGACGTAAGTCTCCTACGCCGTCGTATATTGGGGTACATATTTACGCTGGCCGCTAGGGGCGCTTCCGTATATTTCCTCGTCGAATATGTAAATTAGCTAGATACACCGATTCACGAACGTACTTGCGCCTGTTACGCCATTTACGTAAGGCTTACGTCCAGCGTAAAGTTACCCCTGCTATATGAGGCACAGGTAATGCAAAGTATGGATGTCGGAACAAGCGTATCTTTTTACGTCGTTTACGTAAGTCGTACGTGAATGGGGCTGTGCGTAGGTTACGTTCACGTCACAGGCATTGAGCCGGAGTATCTTAGGGCGTAAATTCGACGTGATACTGAGCATGCGCGTGCATGCGCCGTTCGTTAGGCGCATCATTTACGTGGGGTCACGATTCATTTCCATACAACACGGCCCCTACCAGCCTACTTTGAGTTAGGAAGGCTTACGCTGGCCAATTTATGCTACGCCACTGCAACTTACGGAGCAAGTGCTTTGTGAATACTGCACTTGCCTGTCTAAGTTGCAGAGGCGTAGCGTAAATAGGATACGCTACGCCCTCACAAAGTTACGCCCAGATACGTGAATCTGGCCAACTGAATAGCATTTTGGTAAGATGCGTGATGTGACCACAAGGTAATAAGTTAGTTGGAGACACTGTTTGACAATGGTTATGGCACTCGATTATGCATGAGTGGTATGACACCACTGCACAGTTTATAAATGAAAGCAGTATTACACTATATACAGTATTTTATTTTTTATTTTTGGAGGCTTTAATGCATAATTCTGGATACAAGAGGGAGGAATCCCCATCAGAGAGGTTGATTGATGGAGCAATGATAATATTACATTTGGTAAGGTATATAGCAGTGATGGTGAACCTTGGCACCCCAGATGTTTTGGAACTACATTTCCCATGATGCTCAACTACACTGCAGAGTGCAGGGGCGTCATGGGAAATGAAGTCCCAAAACATCTGGGGTGCCAAGGTTCGCCATCACTGGTATATAGAGTGATTAATGCATCAATACCTCCACAGTGGAGTCAGTACTGGTGTTAACGGGATATACACACTTTTGAGAGTTGATTATAATTTGTGGTGATTAAGCTATTTGCAGTATTACATTATGTGCTTATACTTATACCTTTTTGGGAGCTTCTGACACCCATTTGGAGAAAAAGGAGGAAGAAATTTTCCAGAGGGGAGATAAAGACACAGAGGACAAGCTACATTGGAGTTTTACAGATTTGTTTGAGAAATAGGAGGGTAAGGGTACATATATAAGAACTCATCCTGTGATCCATTGGAGATATTTTTTATGATTTTGATGTAAGCACATTAAAAACGCATTGTTAATACACAAATTGGGTTAGACCTACTGCACTATATGGCATTTTTTCAACATTATTCACCTTCATGAATGAAGCACTGCAGGGGATTCATAGTCATAGAGGACAGTGTTGAAGTCTTTGGTCTACATTGGACTTGGAAATATTGAGAACTTTTGAAAAGACATTTATATGGACTGGGGTATTTATATTTAGGACTTTATTAGTTAAAGGAGTTGTAAAGGATTATTTTTTTGCTGAAATTACTGTTTACAGGGTATAGAGACCTAGGGGCAGATCCACAAAGAGAGTACGCCGGCGTATCTAGTGATACGCCGGCGTACTTTCAAATTTCCTGCATCGTATCTTTGTTTTGAATCCTCAAAACAAGATACGACGGCATCTGGGTTAGATCCGACAGGCGTACGTCTTCGTACGCCTTTGGATCTAAGATGCAATTCTTCGGCGTCCGCTGGGTGGCGTTCACGTCGTATTCCGCGTCGAGTATAAAAATTAGCTATTTCCAACGATCCACAAACGTACGAGCGGCCGTCGCATTCCTTTACGTCGTTTCTAGTCGGCTTTTTTCGGCGTATAGTTAAAGCTGCTATTTGGTGGTTAAGTATGGCCGTCGTTCCCGCGTCGAATTTTAAAAATGTTATTTTGTTTGCGTAAGTCGTTCGTGAATGGGGCTGGACGTAATTTATGTCCACGTCAAAACCAATGACGTCCTTGCGACGTCATTTAGCGCAATGCATGGCGGGAAATTTAGGAATGACGCATGCGCAGTTTGTTCGGCGCGGGGACGCGCTTCATTTAAATGAAACACGCCCCCTACTCGCCGATTTGAATTACGCGACATTACGCCGTGAGAGATACGCTACACCGCCGTAACTTACGGCGCAAATTCTTTGTGGATTCAAACCAAAGCCGGGTAAGTTACAGCGGCGTAGCATATCTTAGATACGCTGCGCCGGTGCAGATCTTTGTGGATCTGCCCCATAATAGTTAACTGATTCCTTTTAAAGAATGATTAAAAATAGATGAAAATCAATCATATAATGTGCCTGCAGTTTCAGTTTCGCTTTTCATCTAGTTTCATGCTTCTGTGAAGGACAGAGACACAGTGCCAATACAGGGCAGTATTTGTTTTTAAAATGAAACTGATTGGTTCTGAGGGGTTTTAGACACACAGTAGTCACACCTTTCTTGATTAGAGACCACAGAGAGAAGCTCCCAGTACTTTTTTCATAAGGAAACAGACAACCAGGAAGTGTGCAGAACAGAGAAGGATTACAGCAAAAACAAACAATGAGGACATGAAACCAGGACTGCATTAGGGTAAAGGAAGCTATTTAGCTAAAAAAAAAAATGTCCTTTAGTGACCCTTTAAGGATGATGCATTGACAGCATTGTCAATCAAACATTTTTAAAAAATAAAACCTTAAGTCCACACTGTTATCTACTGGGGATTCATTTAGACAACTTTATGAATGATTATGCTATCAGAACCAAACAATCTAATTGTGTGTACAGAAGACCTCCAAGTAGCCATATTGCATTGCATTTCACAGAAAATTACAGAGCTGCAGATTGAAAAGGTGATTTTTAATAACATTCAATTTCTATATGACTTGTGTTGCAATTGTATATGCTATATTATTTTATTTACTTATTTTTTTCACAAAAGTGAAATTAACCTTTAATTTATGGCATTTCCATACATCCGTACTGGTCCACACTTTTACATTAACATAGACTTATTTTTTTTAGAAATTACTTCACATCAGTGAGAGTTTAGAATTATTCGAAGGGCTTTTCTGATATCTTTGTTCCTCAAACTATAAATAATGGGATTTAAGAGAGGTGTAATACTGGTGTAAAAAATGGATAAGAGCCATTCCTTGTCTGCTAGTAGATTTGATTTTGGCCTCATGTACATGAAGCTTCCACTTCCATAAAATAGCAGAACAACAACAAGGTGAGAAACACATGTGGAAAATGCTTTCATTCGTCCACCACCTTTTGGTATACTCAAAACTAAAAATAAAATATGAATGTAAGATCCACAAATTAACACGAAACAGCCGATCATTAGAAAACCACCAACAGCAAAGACAGTTACCTCATTAACATACGTGTTGATGCAGGAAATCTTAAATAGGGGTAGAATGTCACAGAAATAATGATTAAGCACTTTGGGCCCACAAAATGGCAGCCTAAAAGTGTTAACAGTGTGAATTATCCCATATATGCTTCCAATTACCCAGGCACCAACCACCATATGGATACAAACATCCCGACTCATTATAACTGAGTACCTTAAGGGATTACATATGGCAACATATCGGTCATATGCCATTGTTGCCAGTAATGAGGATTCAGAAGCAGCTAAAGATAAAAAAGTATATAACTGAATTATGCATGCTGGGAATGATATGGCAACATGATTTATCAAGAGGTTTACTAACATTTGTGGAACAGTTGTAGAAGTGTAACAGATGTCCAGAAAGGAGAGATTCTTAAGAAAGAAATACATTGGGGTCTGAAGATGAGAGTCTATATGTGTGAGTATAATTATAAACAAATTCCCAATAACTGTTATAAGGAATAAGATGAGAAAAAAAACAAAAAAAAAACTTTTTAGTCTTATGTCAAATGCAAAAGCATTTAGGTAAAACACATTATTTATTGTATGATTGTCCATGATTACAAGATGGTAGAGAATGCTGGTATTGTGACAGAATAAGGAAAAAAAGGGGGGTTAGAACTGCGCCATGGCACCCAGACTTCGTGTGTTATAAAGTCAATGTAATAGGTTAACCCTCGAGGGGTTATGCAGAAAGAAGTCTATATTATCCAACAAGTTCACAATCCTGATGTATGGGATGATTAATTCCACCGTGATGGTCAGCACACTTGTACAGGTGAAGCCCACCACCAGAGTCATAGGCAGCTTACCAGATCAATAGCTTAAAACAGCAGTCGGCTGTAACCCAGCCGCGGCCTTTAAGGGGGGGTTAACCCCTTCCTGGAGGTAGCACTCGCTCCCCAGAGCCTGCCACAGAAACCACAGGGTATACAGGAGATAGTCCAACGTAATTCACAGCACACTAGTAAGAGTGAGAACCCACCACCGGTATTAGGCGCAGCTTACCAGATCAAAAATCTCAGACAGCAGTCGGCTGTGACCCAGCCGCGGCCTTTGGGGAGATTCCACTCCCTGGAAAAGGGTCACCACTTGCACCCTCGATTATTACCAAGAACACCACCGCACATTCAAAGATAGAAAACGGCAAACATAGTATAATTCCGTAGGGAAGGTAATTTATTAAAAACAGTAAAACATTACTCACATTGTATGAGATTCAAACGAGCATTTAAAATTGCCGGCCGGCATGTATACAGAGCGGAGCCCTTCCTCCAAACGTGATGACGTCACCGCACGTCCTCCCAGACGTGTTTCGTCATTGGACATTGTCAATGGGATAGGGCGTTGCGGTGAATCATCCTATTAATAGGCTCAAACCTCACTTTTTCCTTGTTCTTTATATTTGTGCCTCGGCACCAGAACTGCTGCCTCCCTATTTTTCACCTTTATGTTAAATGTTAATTCACTTACATTGATTATTTTGTTTGATAAGCGCAATTTTTATTATTGTATTGTGACAGAATGGAGGTAAAGTTTTCTACTTTGTGTATGTGTATCACACATTTAAAATAAAAAAAAATTCAGCTGGAAATGTTAACTTTAGATTAAAAATACTTTCTGCTTTAAGCTACTGCTCCAGTGCCACTTGACCTTCAGGTGCAGAAAGTAAGCTAAGCCTTCCACATTCTCTAACTGGGAGTAGAATTGAGGAGTGTCCTAGGGCGGGGACTGCAATTGACAGTTTCTACAATAAACGTGCACGCTTGTGATTCATCCAGTCTGTGGGAGCCATTTCCTCTACTCCCGGGAAATGTAAACACTTTTTTTTATATATACAAAAATACCACTTAAAAATATGCGCAGATTATAAAAAGGCATTGGCATAACAGTACAATATTGCTTGAATGTTGACCGAGTGAGTATTCCATGTTCTCTATCGTGTATGACATTGCTGAAATTCTGGTATCCTATCCTCTACTTTAGTATGTTAATATTTAGGTTCACGTAGACTGCAATTTAAGTCTGTTATAAATAGACTTGCTTATTGGAAAATAATCCTTTCATTCATATCCATACTGTTTTGTGTCTTGATCTCGCCACGTAGTATATTATTTATTTCACTGAAATTTCTGTACCCGTTCATCTGAAAAAAATAAAAATATGGAAATGGTATGAGTTATAAGAGAATAAATATCTGACCTAAATATTATTGGAGCTGGAAGGCAATATACTTGTTTAACTGAAGAAAATGCATGCATGCTTTTGCATTGATGAACCCAACCAATCAAAATGTACTCTCTAAGCAGTGGTGAACATCTCAGCTGTGAATTCTGTGCAGGCAAACAGGGGTCTGTGAAGCCCTGGCGCCCATTTGCTCCAGAATCTTTATGACCAAATGATGGCCAGGGTACTTTCAGTGAATGAAAGTATCCTGGGCAGGTTTCGGGTCAGTGGGCGTTATCTGCTAGTTCCTCATATTGATGGTTTACTAATCAGCATGTCCAGAGAATCTTCAGAGGAGGGCACTTACACTGATCACTAATGTTACAGATATATTAACACTCACCACTACGGATGAGCCAAATTGCTTTGAGTTTGTGCAGGGTTTGGTAAACTTGGATGCTGACCCCAAAGTGCATTGAAATCAATGAGAGCAGAATCTATTATTTTAAAAATGCCCAATTTTGGGGCTAGTAGAAAATAACTTTTTAAGAAGCTAGCAATGAATATTGTTCCCCAGCAATTTAAATTGTATACATTTTTTACATGACACTTGCATCCTACACATCCTACAGCAAGAATGAAAAAAAAATTGCATAGAGAACACTTAACAACTTAAGACCCGGACCAAAATGCAGGTAAAGGACCCGGCCAGTTTTTGCGATTCGGCACTGCGTCGCTTTAATTGACAATTGACAATAGAGATTTCATTTAGTGGTATTTGATCACCTCTGCGGTTTTTATTTTTTTGCGCTATAAACAAAAATAGAGTGACAATTTTGAAAAAAATTCTATATTTTTCCCTTTTTGCTATAATAAATATCCCCCAAAAATATATAAAATAACTTTTTTTCCCTCAGTTTAGGCCGATACTTATTCTTCTACCTTTTTTTGGTAAAAATTTTTTGCAATAAGCGTTTATCAATTGGTTTGCGCAAAATTTATAGGGTTTACAAAATAGGCTATAGTTTTATTGCATTTTTATTAATAATTTTTTTTTACTACTAATGGCGGCGATCAGTGATTTTTTTCGTGACCGCGACATTATGGCTGACACATCGGACAATTTTGACCCATTTTTGGGACAATTGTCATTTTATATAAATGCATTGTTTACTGTGAAAATGACAATTGCAGTTTGGGAGTTAACCACTAGGGGGCGCTGAAGGGGTTACGTGTGACCTCATATGTGTTTCTAACTGTAGGGGGGCGGGGCTGGACGTGTGACATCATTGATTGTGTTTCCCTATGCATTAAGGTGAAAAAACACCTGGGAGTCATCGGCCCCCCAGCCCCCCTTTTTACCTACCTGTGCCCCTTCATCCCCTTGGAGCGTCCCCACTGTCCTTCTCTCCATGGAGTCCTGGCTTTGATTGGATAGATTGATAGCAGCGCAGCCATTGGCTCCTGCTGCTGTCAGTCAAATCCAATGATGCAGGCGGGGCCGTATCATACAATTGACATCTATGGACGCCAAAAGAATGACTCAGGAGCGCGCCCGCAAGGTAACCCCCCTCGGGAAAGCGCACCTCCTAGGGGGTTATCTAATGCTAGGAGGGACCCAAGAACAGGATGTTTGGGGCCACTCTGTGGCCGAGCTGCACAGTGGAAGTAAGTATGACATGTTTGTTATTTAAAAACCAAAAACAAAGCTCTAGTATCACTTTAAATATAAGGGACCCCCATGTTAATGGGGTAATATTACTCCTACTTATTTACAAAAAAGAACAATAGTAACCTGAAAATAAAAATGCAAAAATGTTTCACAAGTTCTTTAACAAAAAAATAAATATACCCCAAAAAATGTCTCATTGTAATCCATCATCCATCATAATGCATGCTGCCTGTTGGCTCACTAAAAACAAAAAACTGTCATCAGCTATATAAAGGAGGGGGAATGGATGATGGTGACATCATTGACCAATAATGATCATCACCATAGTTGGTCAATGTCATTGCCCAAATATGCCCAGTGGCCATATTTGGACAGTGATGTCACTGCTACCCCCTCCTATTTGCTTAGCCCTTCCATGCCCTTCCATGCATAGTGGTCATTACATTAGACAGCTATTTAAAAGCTGTTTTCTTGAATGTGCATGGCTTCTGAATGTATAGTTGCATATCACTATGTACAGTGGAAGCTAGTGTATCATCCCATACTCTGCCACCCACTGGTCAGACATTGTAAGTGCAACATAAGTTTCTCAAAACCAAGATGGACAACAGAATACAAGAAAGGTTGGGCAGTTTAGGAATATCTTGGCAGTCCTTGTATAAAAAAAAAAAACATATGGTAACATCAAATAACACCTAAATTTACTAATAGGTAGCTGGATTCAGGTAGGCAGGCGCAGCGTTAGGCAGGCGTAGCGTATGGCATTTACACTACGCCGCCGTAAGTCAGAGAGGCAATGGCTGTATTCACAAAGCACTTGCCTCCTAAGTTACGGCGGCGTAGCGTTAATGGGCCGGCGTAAGCACGCCTAATTCAAATGAGGATGTGGGGGCGTGTTTTATGTAAATTTACATATTCTACACGGAACTCATCGGAAGCGCCACCGAGCGGCCAGCCTAAATATTGCACCCTAAGATACGACGGCGCAGGCTGTCGTATCTTAGCTAGGTTTAAGTGTATCTCAGTTTGAGAATACACTTAAACTTACGACGGCGCAGATTCAGAGTTACGTCGGCGTATCTACTGATACGCCGGCGTAAATCTTTCTGAATCTAGCTAATTGATTTTATCTTAGGCAGAAATTACAAATTATAACTGTCCACTAAATTGGACATCATGCATCTCTGGTTATATTTCAGATACAATTCATAGTATTACTGGGACTTTATATTTATAAAAATAATATAGCTGCAGTAACTTTTTTGGCTGTAAATCAATTTATTTATGCTAGTAAAGTGGAAAGTAATTTTGAGTGTGCAGTGCAACAAAACAAGACTCATTATGCCTCATAGATTATACGTTGGGGTGTTTGCTTTCCAAAATGGGGTCATTTTTCCACTGTCCTTGTGCTCCAGGGCCTTCAAAAGTATAAAAGGTAGTTGAGAAATGAGATGTGAAATGTATGCTCCTATAACCAGGGCCAGATTAAGAGCATCATGGGTCTGGAGCTGAGGATTTTGGCGGGCCTTTTTATGGAAACAAAATGAAAATGCAAACAATTTTTCGCTAAAACTAAATACAGTACTGATCAAAAGTTTAAGACCATTTGAAAAATGGCAAAATATCATATTTTACATTGTTGGATCTTAACAAGGTTCCAAGTAGAGCTTCAACATGCAACAAGAAGAAATGAGAGTGAGACAAAACATTTTTTGAGCATTCAATTAATTGAAAATAACGAATAAATTGAAACAGGCTGTTTTTTAGCTGATCAAAAGTTTAGGACCACAAAAAAAACTAAACCCCCCCAAAACAGAAATCCAACTTCCAAACATGAACTCAGTAATGAGTAGCTCCGCAATTATTGTTGATCGCTTAAAAAAATTTGTTTCGGCATGCTTGATGCAAGCGTTTCCATGAGGTGAGTGGGAACATTTCTCCAAGTGGTGAAGACAGCCGCACGAAGGCCATCTACTGTCTGGAACTGTTGTCCATTTTTGTAAACTTCCCTTGCCATCCATCCCCAAAGGTTCTCAATTGGATTTAGATCAGGGGAACACGCAGGATGGGCCAAAAGAGTCATGTTATTCTCCTGGAAAAAGTCCCTTGTCCTGCGGGCATTGTGTACTGTAGCGTTGTGCTGTTGAAAAACCCAGTCATTACCACACAGACGAGGGCCCTCAGTCATGAGGAATGCTCTCTGCAACATCTGGACATAGCCAGCGGCCGTTTGACGCCCCTGCACTTCCTGAAGCTCCATTGTTCCACTGAAGGAAAAAGCACCCCAGACAATTATGGTGCCCCCTCCACTGTGGCGCGTAGAAAACATCTCAGGTGGGATCTGCTTGTCATGCCAGTAACGTTGGAAACCATCAGGACCATCAAGGTAAAAAAAATTCTCATCAGAGAATAAAACTTTCTTCCACCTTTGAATGTCCCATGTTTGGTGCTCTCTTGCAAAGTCCAAACGAGCAGTTCTGTGGCATTCAAGGAGACAAGGTTTTTAAAGACTTTTTTTGTTTTTGAAGCCCTTCAATCTCAGATGCCGTCTGATGGTTATGGGGCTGCAGTCAGCACCAGTAAGGGCCTTAATTTGGGTCGAAGATCATCCAGTGTCTTGATGAGAGACCCTGCTTATGCAGTTCAGCACCCCGACCAAAAAGGGAGAGTTTTTGTTGCCTTTGCCATCACAACGTGTGACTACCTGACAGAAAATGACAATGAATCCACATATTTGCACAGATTTGGCCTTTTAAAGGCATGTGGTCCTAAACTTTTGAACAGCTGAAAAACAGCCTGTTTCAGTTTATTCATTATTTTCAATTAATTGAATGCTCGAAAAATGTTTTGTCTGAGGCCTTGTACACACGACCGAGGAACTCGTCGTAAATGAAACATCGTTTTCCTCGACGAGTTCCTTGTCAGGCTTGTGGTGAAACTTGACAAGCTTTCTTGACACTGTCAAGACCAAATCTCCTTGTTCTCAAACGCGGTGATGTAGAACACATACAACGGCAGGGGAAGTTCGATTCCACTGACACAACCCTTGGGGCTGCTTTTGCTAATCTCATGTTACTGTTAAGTAAAAGTTTGGTAAGAGACAATTTGCACTTTTCAGACTGTTACAGCGTGACAAATGTGCTATCTCCATTACAAACGCTACTTTTACCGAAGGTGCGCTCCCATCTCATACTTTATTCTGAGCATGCGCGGGTTTCTTAGCATACACACGAATGTGTTTCTCGTCGAAAACCAACCTGACGGGGAACACGACGAGGAAATTGAGACTCCCGTCGAGGAAAAAGAGAACTTTTTTTTTCTCGCTGAGTTCCTCGACAGTTTCCACGATGAAAAACATACACACGACCAGTTTCCTCAGCAAAAAAGCTCTGCCACCAAGTTTCTTGATGGATTCTGTCGAGGAAAACGGTCGTGTGTACGAGGCCTCACTCTCATTTCTTCTTGTTGCATGTTGAAGCTCTACTTGGAACCTTGTTAAGATCCAACAATGTAAAATATGATTTTTTGCCATTTTTTAAGTGGTCTTACACTTTTGATCAGGACTGTATATAAAATGAAATATAGTCTCACCAGTAGTACCAGCCGTGCAACCTTTGAGCAGCAGCAACACCACCAATACCACCTGCTATGCAGTCTCTCACCAGCAGCAACATAGGGAGACCACATTTCCAAACTGCCATTCAGGGACACCCTCCCCTTCCCAAAAAAAGATAAGGGTGGGGGAAGGGATGTAGTCTTAGTGTTGATGGGGAAATTGGCAATGGGAGTGATTTGTCAGGCAAATGGCTGGTGTTAGCATCATCCTGACACCATGCTTGATATGGTGCCAGGATGATCAAATTCTATTATTTCTATTACTACATCGTAATATATAGTAAAATAGTTCAACTCACCATAATGCAGAATCAGCTTGTTTCCTTGCCACCCATAGCCTGCCACCAGATGTAGTGTATCACTTTTCACAGCTGCCTGCCGCCAGATGCAGCATGTCACTTGCCACCAGCAGCCTGACACCAGATGTAGTGTATCACTTTTCACAGCTGCCTGCTGCCAGATACAGCATGTCACTTGCCACCAGCAGCCTTCCACCAGATAGTGTGCCACTTGCCACCAGCAGCCTGTAACCAGATACAATGTGCCACTTGCCACCAGCAGCCTGCTACCAGATACAGTGTGCCACTTGCCAACAGCAGCCTGCCACCAGATACAGTGTGCCACTTGCCAACAGCAGCCTGCCACCAGATACAGTGTGCCACTTGCCAACAGCAGCCTGCCACCAGATACAGTGTGCCACTTGCCAAATGCAGCCTGCTACCAGATACAGTGTGCCACTTGCCAGCATATAGTGTGCCACTTGCCACCAGCAGCCTGCCTCCAGATACAGTGTGTCACTTGCCACCAGCAGCCTGCCACCTTATACAGTGTGCCACTTGCAACTAGCAGCCTGCCACCAGATACAGTGTGCACATTGCCACCAGCAGCCTGCCACCAGATACAGTGTGCCACTTGCCACCCATAGCCTGCCACCAGATACAGTTTGCACATTGCCACCAGCAGCCTGCCACCAGATACAGTGTGCCACTTGCCACCATATAGTGTGTCACTTGCCACCAGCAGCCTGCCACCAGATACAATGAGGCCTCTGGCCACCAGATACAGTGTGCCACCAGATACAGTGTGCCACTTGCCACCAGATGGAATGTGTCACTTGCCACCAGCAGCCTGCTACCAGATACAGTGTGCCACTTGCCACCCACAGCCTGCCCCCAGATACAGTGTGCCACTTGCCACCCACAGCCTTCCCCCAGACACAGTATGCCACTTGCAGTCCACAGCTTTCCCCCAGATACAGTTTGCACATTGCCACCAGCAGCCTGCCACCAGATACAGTGTGCCACTTGCCACCATATAGTGTGTCACTTGACACCAGCAGCCTGCCACCAGATACAGTGTGCCACTTGCCACCAGATGCAATGTGTCACTTGCCACCAGAAGCCTGCTACCAGATACAGTGTGCCACTTGCCACCCACAGCCTGCCCCCAGATACAGTGTGCCACTTGCCACCCACAGCCTGCCTCCAGAAACAGTATGCCACTTGCAGCCCACAGCCTGCCCCCAGATACAGTGGGTCACTTGCCACCAGCAGCCTGACACTCCCTCCAGGACTCTGCCCTGCACTGGCACTGAAAGGTGGCACTGATGAGATGCACTAATGGGCATTGCTAGGTGGCACTGAGCTGCACTGATAGATAGCACTGGCACTGAAAGGTGGCACTGATGAGATGCACTAATGGGCATTGATAGAGGGCACTGGCACTGAAAGGTGGCCCTGATGAGATGCACTAATGGGCACTGATAGGTGGCACTGAGCTGCATTGATAGGTGGCACTGATAGAGGGCACTGGCACTGAAAGGTGGCACTGATGAGATGCACTGATAGGTGGCACTGATAGAGGGCACTGGCACTGAAAGGTGGCACTGAAATGCACTAATGGGCACTGATAGAGGGCACTGGCACTGAAAGGTGGCACTGATGAGATGCACTAATGGGCACTGATAGGTGGCACTGATGAGATGCACTAATGGGCACTGATAGGTGGCACTGAGCTGCACTGAAAGGTAGCACTGGCACTGCAAGGTGGCACTGATGAGATGCACTGATCTGCACTGATAGGTGGCACTGATAGAGATGCACTAATGGTCACTGATTGAGGGCACTGGCACTAAAAGATGGCACTGATGAAAAGCATTAATGGGCACTGATGGGCTGCCTGCACATATATAGCCCCCCCCCCCAAAAAAAAAAGTTATCCACTTCAGTCAGTACTGGTACACACTTCTTCTGCACAACAATTAGGACGTATCTGTCTGACAGTGACTTCCCCAGCGGGCCAGTGCTCATGGCTTACTTGAAGTTTTTCAGATCCTTCTCCTGGCTTTCACAGCACCACCCGCACAGCACTCCTTTAGCCATCGAGCCTCACTGGCCGCCGGTGACGGCCTCTGGATAACGTCACGCCGACTGGCCGGGACGTCAATCTCCACCTACAGGGGAGCAGCCCCTATGTTAATCTGGCCCTGCCTAGAACGTCTGGAGGTTCTCCCTGCATATTGGGCCTCTGTATGTGGCCAGGCTGTAGAAAAGTCTCACACATGTGGTACTACATATTAAAGAGGAGCAGCAAAATATATTCTGGGGTGTAATTGCAAGTATGCATATGCTGTGTGTGAGAAATAACTTGTTAATATGACAATGTTGTGAAAAAAATCTTAATTTTCCCAAGAATTGTGGGAAAAAATTAAAACTTTAAAAAACTCACCATGACTCTTACTAAATTCCCTGGACTGTGTACTGTCCAAAAATGGGTCATTTGGAGAGTATTTGTACTGTCCTAATTTGTTAGCATCTCAAGAAATGTCAGTACATCAGGTGTGGTTAATTTTCAATGATTCTCAATGATTGCAACCATAGCTTGTATACTCTACTGGTGAAACTCGAAAAATTTGAATATTGTGCAAAAGTTCATTTATTTTACTAATGCAACTTAAAAGGTGAAACTAATATATGAGATAGACTCATTACATGCAAAGCAAGATAGTTCAAGCCGTGATTTGTCATTATTGTGATGATTATGGCTTACAGATCATGAAAACCCCAAATCCACAATCTCAGAAAATTAGAATATTGTGAAATGGTTCAATATATAAGGCTCAAAGTATCCCACTCTTATCAGCTAATTGAGCCATGCCACCTGAAAAGTGTTCCTGAACCTTTAAATGGTCTCTCAGTCTGGTTCAGTAGGAATCATAATCATGGGAAAGACTGCTGACCTGACAGTTGTGCAGAAAACCATCATTGACACCCTCAAAATGTAATTGCAAAAGAAGTTGGATGTTCCCAAAGTGCTGTATCAAAGCACATTAATAGAAAGTTATGTGGAAGGGAAAGGCGTGGAAGAAAAAGGTGCACAAGCAGCAGGAATGAGCTCAGCCTGGAGAGGATTGTCAGGAAAAGGACATTCAAAAGTGTTGGGGACTTTCACAAGGAGTGGACTCCTCATCTGCTGGTGTTGGTCCACTGTGCTTCATTAAGTTAAGGGTCAACACAGCGTCTACCTGGAGATTCTGGAGCACTTCATGCTTCCTTTCAGCAGACAAGCTCTATGGGGATGCTGACTTAATTTTCCAGTAGGACTTGGCACCTGCCCACACTGTCAAAAGCATTAAAACCTGGTTCAATGACGTGGGATTACTGTGCTTAATTGGCCAGAAAACTCGCCTGACCTGAACCCCATAGAGAATCTATGGTGCATTGCCAAGAGAAAGATGAGAGACATGAGACCGAACAATGCAGAAGAGCTGAAGGCCGCTATTGAAGCATCCTGGTCTTCCATAACACCTCAGGCTGATAGCTCCCATGCCACGCCGCATTAAGGGAAGTAATTGCTGCAAAAGGGGCCCAAACCCAGTAATGAGTACATATGCATGCTTATACTTTTCAGAGGTCCGATATTGTTCTATGTACAATCCTTGTTTTATTGATTGCATGTAATATTCAAATTTTCTAAAATTGCGGATTTGGGGTTTTCATGAGCTGTAAGCCATAATCATCATAATTTTGACAAATCACAGCTTGAACTATCTTGCTTTGCATGTAATGAGTCTATCTCATATATTAGTTTCACCTTTTAAGTTGCATTAGTGAAATAAATGACATTTTTCAAGTTTCACCTGTATAACCTTCACACAGATTAAATAATATACACTAATTTAAGCTATATTTGAGCTTTTTTTACCAATGATATGTAGCAGTATAACTTTTGGCCTAAATTTATGGAGAAAAATTACTTATTAGAAAAATGTACAATAGAAACGAAAAAAAAAAACTGTTTAGACACACAGATCCCGATTCTCTCAGGCCCCGTACACACGACCAGTTTCCTCGGCAGAATTCAGCTTCCGACCGAGTTTCTGGCTGAATTCTGCCGAGGAAACTGGTCGTGTGTACACTTTCGGCCGAGGAAGCCGACGAGGAGCTCGACGAGGAAATAGAGAACATGTTCTCTATTTCCTCGTTGTTCTATGGGAGCTCTCGTCCCGCCGAGCTCCTCGGCGGCTTCAGGGCTGAACTGGCCGAGGAACACGATGTGTTTGGCACGTCGAGTTCCTCGGCCGTGTGTACGAGGCTTCACTGTCATGCGGGCATGTGGCACGCCTCCGGCGGCATCTTAAAGAGCCTACGTACAGCTGCAAAGGTTCGCCCAGGGGAGCCAACCTGCCACAGTATAACTGCAGTATAACTGCAGCAGCTGGTCGGAAGGGGTTAAGCTAAAAAAAAAATCTGTGTGCAAAAGCCCCCCTAATACTTACCTCAGCCCCATCTCAATCCAGCGATGTTGCACGAGAGACTTGGCTGTCTGAGACACTTCCTCCTGATTTGCTGCTGTCAATCAAGGTCAGTGAGCTAATGAGGAGGGAGAGCAATGTGTGACACACAGAGCAGTGGCTCGGCTCCGGTGCCCCCATAGCAAGCTTCTTGCTGTGGGGGCACTTGGCAGGAGGGAGAGGCCAGGAGTGTCGGCAAAGGACCTAAGAAGTGGAGGATCTGGGCTGCTCTGTACAAAGCTACTGCACAGAGCAGATAAGTGTAACATGTTTGTTATTTTTAACCTCCCTGGCGGTATCCCCAAGCGTGACTCGGGGTGGATTTTCGATGCTAGGATCGGTATCCCAGAGTCACGCTCGGGGTAGCTGTGCAGAGTGTGCAGCGGCGCGGCTTACCAGCTCACAGCATCCACAGACAAGTTACTCACCTTGTCCCTGGATCCAGCGATGCATCCCCGCTGTGTGAGCGAGCGGGTCCTCGCTCGATTCACACAGTGTCCTCCTGTGCTGCCGATCTCTGTTCCCTGCGACGTTACGACGCACGGGGGTGGAGAACGGCGCCAAATTCAAAAAAGTAAACAAACACATTACATACAGTATACTGTAATCTTATAGATTACAGTACTGTATGTAAAAAAATACACCCCCCCCCTTGTCCCTAGTGGTCTGCCCAGTGCCCTACATGTTATTTTATATAATAAAAACTGTTCTTTCTGCCTGAAAACTGTAGATTGTCCAAAAGTGTCCCTTTATGTCAAAAATGGTTTCAGAGCAGCTAGAAAACAGCGATAATAAATTATAATCACTTGCAGAATTGTGCGATAGCGATTTGTTGGGAAATTCGTCATAAAAATAAAAAAGTAATGACAGCGACAATTCTGCAACTGAGCAAATTTCAGTGATTTTGAGTTGATTACATTATTGAATAATTTTTATTATAATTATATTATTACTTGCTATAATTATTTATAATTATTTATTATATTATAATTTATAATTTTGTTTTTTAAAAAAAAATCATACCCGGGATGCCTACAAGACTCTTGTTTGGTCAGATTTAAATGAGTTATTCCTTAGGCCCCATACACACGGGAGGATTTATCCGCGGATACGGTCCAGCGGACCGTTTCTGCGGATAAATCCTCTCGAGGATTTCAGCAGATTTTAATGCGATGGAGTGTACTCACCATCGCATTGAAATCCGCGCCGAAATCCTCTGGCGATGACGTGTCGCGCCGTCGCCGCGATTATGACGCGGCGACGTGCGCGACGCTGTCATATAAGGAATTCCACGCATGCGTCAAATCATTACGACGCATGCGGGGGATCCCTTCGGACGGATGGATCCGGTGAGTCTATACAGACCAGCGGATCCATCCGTTGGGATGGACTCCAGCAGATGGATATGTTCTGCATGTCAGCGAATATTCGATCTGCTGGAATCCATCCCAGGGGAGATATATCCGCGGAAACAGATCCGCTGGCGTGTACACACCATAGGATCTATCCGCTGAAACCCATTTGCTGGGATTTATCTGCGGATGGATTCTATGGTGTGTACGGGGCCTAAGAATTGCAGGCCTACAGTATAAAACGCCAAATTTCCTTGCAAAATAATGGTACCGCTTTTGGTATGTAATTCCAGACAGAATCATACCGCCAGGGAGGTTAAAGAAAAAAAAAACACTGTCTTATAAAAAATAAATAAATAAAAAATCCATTATACAGTGGGTATAGAAAAAAATCACCCCCTTTAAAATAATCACATTTTGTTCATTTGCAGGCTGAAATGAAGACAAACACCGTTTTTGTTTTATCTTCTGTCTCGAGAAGTGCTCCAGTCGCTGCTGCAGAGAAACACCCCCATAACAGGATATTACCACCTCCATGCTTTACTGTAGGGATGGTATTATTTAAATGGTGATCTGTATTAGATTTCCGTCAGACATATTATTTGTAATTTTTTTTTTTTCCATGTGGCCTTCAAGGTGCATTTAAGGTGGTCAGATAAGACTAAAATTAAATTATTTGGCCTCAATACCAAACTATGGGCCAGATTCAAAGGCTTTCGCGTTCGTTACATCGTCGCTAGTAATTTTTTCCCGTCGCAAAGTCAAGCCTGCTTTAACATGGCTTAACTTTAGATGAGCCATGTTAAAGTATGGCCGTCATTCCCGGGTCGAATTTCAATTTTTTTTTTTGGCGTAAGACGTCCGGGAATACGAATGTACGTTACGCACGTCGCCGTTCTAAAAAATGACGTCACTTCGCGCAAAGCACGGCGGGAATTTCAAAACGGAGCATGCGCAGTACGTCCGGCGTGGGAGCGCGCCTATTTTAAATGGTACACGCCCCATTTGAATTAGGCGGGCTTGCGCCGGACGTCTTTACGATACACCACCGCAAGTTTACTGGTAAGTGCTTTGAGAATCAGGCACTTACGCTTACGATACGTTACACCGCCGGAGTTTTTTGTGAATCTGGCCCTTTATGTCTGGCAGAAATGCAATACAGCTTACTATTCAATAGGTGGTAATATCCTGTTATGGGGGTGTTTCTCTGCAGCAGGGATTGGAGCACTTGTCAGGAAAGAAGGAAAAATGGATGGGGAAAATACCATTAAATTCTTGAGGAAAATACTGCCCTCTGCCAGAAAGTTGTCAGTGGGAAGAAGGTTTACCTTCTAACATGGCAATGACTCAAAGCACACAGCAAAAATGATCCCCCAGCGGTCTTCACATTATTTTCTATACTCACTGTATATATCATAGTTTGTAGATGCTATAACATTTGTGCAAACCATTCAATATACGCTTATTGGGATTTTTTTTTTTTTTACCAAAAATATGTAGCAGAATACATATTGGCCTAAATTTATGAATACATTTAGATTTTGAATTTTTTATCATGTTTTATAGCAGAAAGTAAAAAATATTGTTCTTTTTTTCAAAATCGTTGGTCTTTTTTTGTTTATAGCGCAAAAAATAATAAATGCAGAGGTGACCAAATACCACCAAAAGAAAGCTCTCTTTGTGGGGAAAAAATTGCACAGTTGTCAGTTAAAATAATGTGCAGTATCACAAAATATTTCCTAGCCATGAATAATAATAATAAACGTTATTTTATATAGCGCCTTTAAAGGTGGCTTCTCAAAGCGCTTTACAAGGAAAACACAATAAATACACAGGATAATAAAGGAAAAGGGGACATTTAAATGAAAGCTTGTCTAAATAAAAACATTTTTAGATTTTAGTTTACAGAAGATGTCTCTCTGATGTTCTTAGGAAGTGAATTCCAAAGTTTTCGAGCATAGCAGGAGAATCCTCTGTCCCCCATTGAGTGTAGGTGTGTAGGGGGGACACACAGAAAACCAGAATGTTCACCAGAATGAAGAGGGTGAAATCTTCAGGAGGTCAAGTGGTTAAACATTCAAATTAAAGAGGCAATGGAGTATGTTTTCCAGGATTATTACTATGTGCGCACACATGTAAACTTTGCCACGAAAAATGTACATAAACTTCCAAACACATTCTAAATCTAAATTCCTATGTACTGTATTTGCTGCTGTGCAGATTTTTTTTTGTTTGGCGTGTATACCTTTAATACCTTACTGTATAATTTGTTGCTTGTTACATTATAGTTTTATTTAATGCAAACTGGTAACATAAACATAATAATTATCTTTCTAGTGATTTCTCTATGCTCTTGTGCATTTCCTGTTAATAAATTAGGTCCAATGTGTTGGCTATTTATGCTTTGTAGAGCACTAGAATCTAATTACTGTATAATTACTGTATACTACAATAAGAACATCGAATTTTGATGCATCAGTTAGAAGAAACATAATGTATGATTCTGGTATCGTTAGTTTCATACTCATACATCATTACTTTACTGGCAATTATCATTTTAAATCATTTATCAGAACTCTCTGTGGAAAGTGCATTCTGTATTAAACAAATAGAGACGTTGTTTTTTGAGTCAGTTTAAATGAATAAAAATAAAAATTCAGTATTAATCATATTGTTGTAAGTAAAACAATGATTGTTGCAATGATTTACTGAAAATTTCCCCTGCTGAAAATATCTGCTATTGTTAATGTTTAAAAGAATGTATAAACCATTATCATATAGAAATTAGGTACCAAGCAATAGTTTCTGGAAATCTGGTTATACTTTGTATCGTGTCAATTATTAACAGTCATGAAAATACTTACCTTTCAAAAAATGTTTCTTCCAGAACTTAAAGAGGTGCTCCAGTCATATTTGTGTTCATTAAAAGTCAGCAGTTACCAAAACCTTTAATAACCCGCCACTCACCTGTCCCAGGATCCAGCAATTTGCTCACCTGAGTCGTTCTTTCTATTGGTTTTCTGTCCCTGGCACTGGCATCTCAACTGTGGGCACCCAGCAGTGAAAGTTTGCAGTTTCATAGCTGGGTGTCCATTGTGCACACATGAGCCATACAGCACATTGTCAATGGTCCCGCAGTCTTCTGGAACCTGGAGGGGAGAACAACCTCCATTTGGATCACCTAGGCAAAGTGGGTGAGTGGGGGGGGGGGAGGCCTTACAATACATATCTAACTAGCACACTACCACCATATTATTAAAAAATGGCAGAGGGTTGGTTGGGGAGTTTAATGTGCCACTGACCACTTGTGGGGTTGTTTAGTTAAAAATAAAATAAAAAAAAGCAGTGGTTAAAATATACCACCAAAAATAAAGCTCCATCTGTCTCAAATTATTAGATAAAAATCATTTAGATATAGTGGGGGAGATTAACTAAAACTGTGAGCATCTGATGCAGCTTAAAAATGGTCTGGTAATGAAGGAGTATATACAGGCTACCACTCAAGCAGTTAAACAGAGACTGAAACATTGTACACAGTTGTGTTACTTGTTACCTTACCTTAAGGAACAAGAATCATATACTTATGTATTATTTGCTATAATTACACATCCCATTATGGTAATGTAAGCAGGAGCACAGAGAGAAATTATTAATTAATAAAATAAACAAAAAACTGCAACACCCTTTGATGTTGAAACAATGGGAAGATTTTTTAGATATGTACCTTTATATAAGCCATGACTCTGTTTTCAAATTAATGGTAATCCCTTGCCACCCATAAACATATCTTTAGGGATTCCTTAATAGGGTAGGTAACTGATTCAATTCCCTAAGATGATTATATATTTTCTTCCTTCATTTATTATGGTCAAAACTAGAAAAATATAATTATAAATGTATTGTTTTCATAGGTAAATAAAATTATTGAATATAATTTTTCCTTTTTTTATTCAGCATTTTAAGCTCTAGGTTCCTTTTAACATGGGGTAAGCAACCTTTGAGTGCTGGAGATCTACCTGAAAGAGATGAATAATCACCAGGGTTTGGCACCCCTACTTTTTTTAGAAATTATCTAACAAGGTCTAACTAAATAGTAAGGGAAAAAAAAAAAGAATAAAACAAATGTCACTGTAAAAATTTAAATTTAGCCAACCTTAAAGCGGTGGTTCCCCCTTAAAAACAAAATTTTTTTATTCCACTGCCCCCCCACATTCCATCACGATTAAGGCTATTATTATTTTTTTCCTGCTGTACATACCTTAGTACAGCATCTTCACCCGTGCATCCGGGTTGCGAGTCCCGCGGGAGTGGGCGTTCCTCACACGCTGGTGATTGACGTTTTGCCCAAAAACGAGCTCCCCCCTGTCGCGTAAGCCGCGTCACGGTTGGCGAAAGAAGCCGAACGGCGAGTCGGCGCTATACTGCGCATGCGCATCGCCGTTCGGCTCCTTTCGCCAATCGTGACGCGGCTTACGCGACGGGGGGAGAGCTCGTTTTTGGGCAAAACGTCAATCAACAGCATGTGAGGAACGCCCACTCCCGCGGGACTCGCAACCCGGATGCACGGGTGAAGATGCTGTACTAAGGTATGTACAGCAGGAAAAAAATAATAATAGCCTTAATCGTGATGGAATGTGGGGGGGCAGTGGAATAAAAAAATGTTGTTTTTAAGGGAGAACCACCGCTTTAAAAGTGGACAGTGTCAGTCAGTATGGTGGTGGGCAATGTCAGTAGGGCACTGGATGGTGTTAGTAGGGCAGAGGACGGTGTCCGTAGAGCAGTCGACAATGTCAGTAGGGCAGAGATTGGCGTCAGTAATATGTTATTTTTATTATATATATATTTTTTTTAGGAAACTGGCAGCGCTGTGGGGGAAGCACACAATGGGGGCCCAGACAGCATAAAGAAGAAGAGGAAAGGACAGGAGGGGTGGCTTGGGGCAACATTTACTGCTATAGATCCCCTGTATTTTCCTCCTGCAGCATTTTTTTCAATATCAAACCAAAATCAAGAACACAGGGACATGACCTCAAACTAACTGGAGGAAAGTTCAAAACTAATCTTAGAAAGTACTATTTTACTGAAAGGGTAGTTGGTGCTTGGAATAAACTACCATCAGAGTTAGTGAGACAGTCAACAGCAAATGGCTTCAAACGTGCTTGGGATAAACATAGATCTATACAACAAAGTTAACTAAAAGCAAAACAATAAAACAAAAAAAAATAAAAAAATAACCCACCCCCCCCAAAAAAAATGGCCAGACTCGATGGACTACTCAGTCTTTTTCTGCCATCACTTTTCTATGCTTCTCTTAGGGCTATGCACCACAAGTCTTTAACATGGTTGAAAATCCACATATATGCAGAGAAGTGACTATCCTCAGGTGATACACAGAGATTAAACAAATCCTTCTACAAAAGTTGTACTTGTTGATCTGCAGTCTTCTCTTCTCTACATCAAGGTCCAGAATTCATAAAGCTTGTCTGGAAGTTTATAAAAAGGGGAAGGAGTACCAAAGTTACACTCTGCAGATATCAGCGAAGACAGCTTATGGGATACGAGAGCTTGAGGGATATGCTTTGTTCATATTTCAAGTCTGAGGTTTACAAACTTTAAAGCGGAAGTAAATCCATTGATTTAACTGTTTCAAAAAACAGTTACATTCCTGACACGTGCCGGGAATGTAACTGTCACATTGGCTGTGCTCTCAACCAAAATGTCAAACCATCCAATGGCTGGTGTCATAACTGATCACATGTTTATTGTTATAAAATAAACATGGCTCTTGTGCCTTGTACACACAATATACATTTCCAATGGACTAAAATTCCGATCAAGCTGTCTTCCATCAGTCTTGCATACACACCGTCAGACAAAATTCCGACTGTACAAAACGTGGTGACGTGAAACACTATGACGAGCCGATAAAAATGAAGTTCAATGCTTCCGAGCATGCGTCGACTTGATTCTGAGCATGCGTAAGAATTTTCTCACATGGAGTTCCACACAGACGATTGGAATTTCCCACAGGATTTTATGCCATCAGAAAAATTTAAAACATGTTCTATTTTTTTACTCTGATGGAAAAAAATACTATGGGCCCACACACGATAGGAATTTCTGATAAAAAAATTCCATCAGACTGTTCTCATCAGAAATTCCTCTTGTGTGTACAAGACATTAGTCTATATTTCACTTGGTAGTACTTGGTATCTGTATGTCTCGAATATGTTTAGTTCATATTTATTTATCAATGATCAATTCATTATTTTACCAACTTCCTATAGAGACCCATGTGATCTCTTTAGGACAGCCCCCCCCCCCCCATCATCCATCTTTCAGCCAGCCAAGGCTATGGACGGCAGGGCTGGACAGTTTGGTCGTCTAATTTCCGGGGTTGCAATGCGCTCAGCTCTCTCCCCTTTGTTAATCCTACTGCGTGATGGGGGCGGGGTCTGACCTCAGTGCATCGGCGTCATGCTCAAGTGTGCCCCACAGGCAGCGCCAAATGATGCCGTTGGGTGATGGCATGCTTGTTTCTCCACCATGCGCCTATAGCAAAGGTGGGCGGACACCTACTGGGATGATTCACACCTGGTTGTGGGGCTCACTCACCTCCTTTGAGCTGCCCAGATAGCGTCACATGGCGTTGGCGGGGACCAGCTCAGGACCAGGGGTATATCGTCTGGAACCAGCTGGCAGTTCACTCCTCCAAAACGTATCTCAAGGAAGTGATCACTTTGATCTACACTAATATCACTTAGGAGACGGTAGGTTCATTCACGTTCTCATACATACACACTTTATAAAATCAACTTGTTGCTCACTCAAACACCATCATAGGTACATTATTTTCTTATTCATCCCTATACTCGTTGTTTTGTTGTTGCATTTTTTGTCCACCTACACACTCTTTTCAGCTGTGCTATTTTCTTTCTTAATTATCATACACATTTTTTTCACATACGGTATACACTGTGGTTCCACATAAGGGATCACTTGGCACACACTTCCTTCATACATATACAATCCCTCATTTAAACTTCTATATGCTTGACCAGAGTCACATATTTTTAGTTTACTTATTTTTTGTTTTTATTCACAGAATTTGGTTAAATATGCATACATGATATCTTTTGGACATGTAACTGTCTGTTTTGTTCCATGGCTGCTGTTCCCCTTGGCCCTTTCTCCAATTTATTTTGGGGGATGGATGTTATACTGCCTCAACCCCGGTTGGGACAAATACTTCCAGATCACCATGCCATTCCCATACTGGAGCTGGGTCCTACTTGCAGATTTTCCCCGTAAGTATCATTAGGAAAGGGGATGTATTTGACATTTCCCTTTCTTTTGAGGACTTTGCATATTAATAGTTATCTATTTATTTTATTTTCCAGTACACATGTGTAATGACACTGCCTATGTGAAGTAATTAGAACTGTTGGATCTCAGCTGCAGAGGCTTCTCAGGTCTAACCACCAAAACACTCTCTTATTTAGTCAGAAAGTTTGGGGTTAATTCATCACAACCTCATTCCGTACCAACATAAGGAAGCTTATTATTTCATAAGCCAAATATAATAAATGTCTTTAGTAATAGAGTCTCTTGAATGAAAAGGAATCCTACTGTATAGTTCCTAGGCAGTAATATGTCACACTAGAATCTATGGCAGAGTACTAATATCTGATAATATATTATTACTTCACAATATAGGCTTAGTACTATAGTAAGTAAAGTCCATCAAAGTAGTAAATGGGAATAGTCACAGAAATACAGGTTCAAAGCAGTCCTTTTATGTAACAAGCAAGTGAGTGTGACACGGGGCGTGGCCTGACGAGGCATGTGAGCAGACGTGCTGCACGGAGCTCCCGCCGGTGATCCTTACAACGATCCTTCCCTCGCCACACTTAACGCCCGAAATCGCCCCCAAGCGGTGCGGACTGACCCTGGGGTGTATCCGGACCTGTACACCGCTCGACTAACGGCATGATGACCCGGGGAAACCGCGGAGACGCCGCGGTCTCGGCCTCCCAGAAATCCCAAGATGGCGCCTGGATGCTCCAGCCTGCTAGGACACCACGAGGCCAGGAGAAAGACAAGAGACCGGAGCAGGGGGGTAAGTCTGCTAAACCCCCTAAAGCCAAGGAGCAAGCCAGGGACATGTTGTACTACACGCAGAAGCTTGCAGGCCCCAGTGACTTAACACATGCAGGGAATCAGCAGCGCTTGGCACACACAGAGCAGCCTGATAATGACACTGCAGGAGGGATGGATGACTGTGAAGGGATGGAGTCGGTTCCTGATCCCCTGCTAGCCATGCATGATGCAGAGTCGGAGGATAGCCCCCAGCCCACCCTGAGTGAAATACTGTTTGCTGTACATACAGTAAGTGCACTGCCTCTGTGAATGATTTGAAGGAATGCTTTGGGGGATTGGAGGAAAAAGTTTCTCTCATCCGCCAAGATATGCAGAAAATCAGGGAGCGGACCACCGCGGTTGAGGGGAGAGTGAGTGACATTGAGGACCAGATGCCCCACATTACCCGTGACGCACGAGGTGCTGCCCAGCAGGCCAGACAGGCATACGATAAGACTGACGAAATTGAAAACCGCCTTCGACGCAATAATGTCCGTATAATAGGGCTCCCGGAGAAGGTGGAGGGCAGGGACCCTACAACATTTGTGGAGGGGTGGTTACAGGAGGTGTTTGGCAAAGAAGCGTTCTCCCCTCTGTACGCTGTTGAAAGAGCGCATAGGGTGCCCCCGCGCCCCTTACCCCCTGGAAACCCGCCCAGAGCAATGCTAGCAAGACTCCTGAACTACAGAGACAGGGAGGTGGTGCTGCGAATGGCGAGAGAAAAAGGCACAGTGCTACATAATGGCACGAAAATTTCCTTCTATCCTGACTTCTCGGCAGAGGTGCAGCGCCGACGATCCAAATTCGCCGAGGTCAAGAAACGCCTGCAAAAGCTACAGCTCCCCTACGCCATGTTGTTTCCTGCCAGAACTGATCAGAATCACTTCTTTGAATCCGCACAAGATGCTGCCGGCTGGCTGGACTATAACGAGCATGATCTACGCAGAAGGGGACGCGACGGCGGAGAAGGGTGATAGTGTTTTGATTGTCTGCACCGGGCATGGAGGGCGCAAGCTTTCCCATTGTAAAGTTCATTTGGCCAGTTGAGGGTCCTTACTAAACCTACACTTAAGGCGAGTGGAATTCCTACAACAACCTCTTTTTTCTTTTTTTTCTGTTTTGCTCCTTGCTTTTGTTTTTGGTTCACAAAATCCATTTACTATCCACGCTTTGTTTGTCTTTCCTTGTCGTATCTTCAAAGCCCCGCTGAAGGGGAGAAATGCAGCGATACGCAATGCTCGTAAGGAGCCTTGTATATGTGCTGGTGTGGTTCCGGAGCTGGTGCACTGTTGGCACGCCCGGAATATATCTATGTCCACCTTCAGGTTATGTGGAAGGCCCCTGTTGGGCCCCTATGGTGCGGTGTGAGCCGTTGACCGCAAGTTGCAGCAGTGCATGTCTCCATTTGTTTTTTGGCGCACCACTGCGCATGTTACACTTCTTCAGTTCTTTTTTCTTCATTTCAGATGTTTTACCATTGCATGGATGATGCCCCAGCTACTGCCTTTGGCAGGGCCCCTGCTTTGCACACAAGATGATCAACAGACTTCCTCAGGACTGTCCCATGGACGTGTGCGTCCCCCATATCCTCATGATTTGATGACTAAACTTAAGCAATGTCTAATACACCTATAGTGACCTGGAACGTTCGGGGGCTGAATGATCCTCTGAAACGATCAATGATTACCGCAGGTTTAAAGAAATTCCATCCGGCCATAACTGGCCTGCAGGAGACTCACTTGCAGAGGGACACGGTGGGGTTTTTGCAATATGCCTGGGTGGGGAGGGCATATCACTCCACCTACTCTGCGTTCTCACGTGGAGTGAGTGTATTGATACACAAGGCATTGGCGTATCAGGAGTTAGAATCCCTAATAGATGTGTCTGGTAGATTTGTGTTTCTTTATTGTAAACTGTATATGGTAACACTGATTTTAGCCTTTGTCTATGTTCCTCCACCGTTCTCTCGGGAGGTGCTGCAACTGCTGTTGTCCTACCTGGCCAACAAGCCGGACATTCCGGTCCTAATAATGGGTGACTTTAATTGTTATTTAGACCCCAAACTAGATAGACACCCTCCGGTGTCTCCCCCTAGGGGGGGCCGGGGCACTGCCCTTAGCCGGCTGTTACTTGAGGTGGGATGGACTGACATATGGCGGATCCGTAATCCATGCAATAGACAATGTTCCTGTTTCTCCAAGACCCACGGGTCTTTGTCCCGAATTGATCTCTGTGTGGGCACCCCGAACCTAGTGGGCAGTGTATCCAGGGTGGAATATTTTCCGCGAGGGGTTTCGGATCACTCCCCGCTGGCTCTCTGGCTGGTCACACAACCCCCCAGTTTAATGCCCAGGGCCCCATGGAAGATGAATGCTTTTTGGCTCAAACTGTTTAACTCTCAGGACAGGGTCACATCCCAGATGCAGGATTTTTTTAGAACTCATTCACGCCACGGTAGCGACCTTCAGAAATGGGAGACCTTTAAAGCATTCCTCAGAGGGGTATTCATTCATAAAATACAAATTGTTAAATATAATTCATCGGCCCTTCTGGAACGGGTGGGAGACCAAGTGAAGCAGCTCGAACTAACATATGTGAATGATCCGTCCGATTCGGCACGGGAGGCATGGATGTCGGCCCAAGACTCCTTGGACCGTCTGAGATCCTCTACTGCGGAACGTAAGAGGTTTTTTACTAAATTGGCATTTTTTGAGGAAGGGGAGAAGACGGGCCGCCTACTTGCTAAAATTGCTCGCTCTCAACAGCAGTCACCGGCTATTGGTGCTATTCGCACATCTACTGGTAGACTTGTTAACTCCCCTGATGACATCATATCTGAACTAGCCACCTTCTATAAAGACATGTATGGGTCGAGAGAGGCCTACGCGGATGATGAGTTAGACACATACGTGTCCCAAATTGCTCTACCTAGGCTGTCCGCAGGGGCACGCAAGCAACTAGATGCCCCTATAACTTTAGAGGAGCTCCAGGTGGCGGCCTGCTCTTTTCCCACTTGTAAGGCCCCGGGGGAGGATGGCCTACCCATGGAAGTATTCACCCAATATGGGGAGCTACTGCTCCCGGAACTGTTGAAAGTATTCAATGCTTCGCTGGAGGAAGGGGTGCTTCCTGTTTCCATGAAAAGGGCTAATGTGATCCTCTTATTGAAACCAGGGAAGGACCCGGTGGACCCGGGATCTTACAGGCCTATCTCGCTGCTTCAGAGCGACGTGAAAATCCTGGCTAAGGTTCTGGCGAGGCGAGTAAATGGGATAGTCTCTTCAATTATTCACCAAGATCAGGCTGGCTTTATGCCACAAGAATCCATGGCCACTAATTTGCGTAGGCTATACCTGAACATGCAAGTGCAGGCAGATAATGGAGGTCGTAGGGCCCTGCTGTCGCTGGATGCCAATAAGGCATTTGACAGTGTCAGCTGGAGGTACCTATGGGCTGTGCTGGTTAAGTTTGGCTTCGGAGAACGTTTTGTGGCCTGGACCAAACTACTATACGCGGCCCCCCAGGCATCAATTAGGATGGCGGATAGAATGTCGCCGGCGTTTGCTTTGGGCAGGGGGACTAGGCAGGGATGTCCGCTATCCCCCCTGCTCTTCGCGATTGCTATGGAGCCTCTGGCGGCAT
This sequence comes from Rana temporaria, assembly GCF_905171775.1. Taxonomy (NCBI): domain Eukaryota; kingdom Metazoa; phylum Chordata; class Amphibia; order Anura; family Ranidae; genus Rana; species Rana temporaria. The sequence goes on from NC_053489.1 coordinate 245,737,395, forward strand.
TGATAAGGACGAGCGACTCGATTGCTGGATTCCGGTATGAAGGCCTTCATGAGAAGGTCATGTTATACGCGGATGACATGCTACTCTTTTTGGAGGACCCTACCCTGTCACTTCCGGGGGTCACGTCTGTCATACAGAAGTTTGGTTACTTTTCTGGCCTGACCATCAATTGGTCCAAATCTGCACTCCTGATGTTAGATGAGGACAGGGAGGTGACCCTCCCGACCTCCTGCCCCATCCCTATAGTGGATAGCTTTAAGTACCTAGGTGTACATATCTCACCCAAATTCTCAGACTATTGCAAGCTTAACGTATACCCCTTGCTATCCCGCTTTAGAGACAAGATTAATACGTGGAACAACCTTAAGATGTCCCTAGCAGGCAGAGCCAATTTGATCAAAATGATTTTGATGCCCCAGTTGCTGTATTTCCTACATAATTCCCCGGTGGTTATCCACTTAAAGGTCTTCAGAGTGGTGAATACCCTCTTCAGAAAGTTGCTGTGGAATGGGAGGACCCCCAGGATAAGGCTGGAGCAGCTCCAGCGCTCTAAAGACAGCGGAGGGTTGGCGGTCCCCAACCCTTGGCTGTACTACATCGCTGCCCAGTTACAGCATTTGATAGGCTCCATGGCTCGGGACCCGGTGGGATCGGCGGCACGGCTAATGCTGGCTGCTTCTGGAGCGGAGACCATCCCCCTGGGCCTGGAGGCGCAAATGTTCCATAAGTCCAATAAACAGACCCCGACAATGTCACTAATTCAAAAAATTTGGAACAAGGGACGACAGCTTCAGGGGGTGAGGGGGTTTACTGAGTACAGCCCAATATGGAACAATTGCTCATACACCGAGTTGGCTAAACTGCAGCAGGGGCCCCGATGGAAGGCACATGGGATAAGTATGCTGTCCCAGATATTTCATAATGGCAGGCTGCTCTCATTTTCTGAACTGCAAGCTCGATTTGGCCTGCCGGCCTCTTTGTGGCTATCTTACCTTCAGCTTCGGCATGCCGTGGCGGCACAGGGGGATGCGTGGGAGTGGACACTGTCACCCACTCCAGTATTCCACCTGCTGCGGTCGGCTTCTGAAACCAAGGGAATTATTTCCCAATGCTACCTAATGTTATTATCCAAGCACCTGGACGAGTTCCCGTGCGGGGCTCTTTCGGCCTGGCAGCGGGACCTCGGCCAGGTTACGGACGACCAGTGGGAGGAGGCCTTGCAATCCTTGACTTCTTGTTCCCTAAATGTGACGCAAAAGGTTTCGCAACTATACATACTGCTGAGGGTGCACTATACTCCGGTGAGACTGTACAAGATGGGTAGGCGGGCGGACCCGTTGTGTTGCCGATGCCAGCAACACGAGGGGGACCTCATACATCTCTTGTGGCGATGCCCGAAGCTGCACAGATATTGGACCGGGGTGGTGGGGACAATCAATTCTGTTTTCCAAACCAAAGTTCCGGTTGATCCTATGTGCTGCTTATTGGGGGTGCTGGAGGATGTGGTTCCCGAGGAGACGACTAGGGTGGCTATCTCCAGAACACTGTTCCAGGCTAGGAAATTAATCCTAATGGGGTGGAAGTCTACCTCTCCACCATCTCACTCCTCCTGGGTCAGTCACGTGGGACTAGCGCTGGTGATGGAAAAACACATCTATCAGCATAGGGGGTGCCCTGGCAGGTTTGAAAGAATATGGGAGTCATGGCTGGACACGCCGGGTTTGAGTCCTAGAGAACTCGTCATGACCAGGATTCTAAGGTGTCTTTAAATGGGTGCTAATCAGGTGTTCTGAGGGTGTATAGGGTGTTGTACTGGTAGCAAGGGGGGATAGTATGTAACTTTTTCTTGTTTGCTGGAGGGGGAAGAATGGCGACCAAGGGTGAAGTAGGGGTCCTGTCCTGTATGTTGGATCTGCTTATATATGATGTACACCCTGAAAGAATCATCACTTTGCTGTCTGTGCAGTGGTAATGTTTCTATTTTTCTGTACTTGTTTATGAAACAATAAACATCTTTCTGATTTAAAAAAAAAAAGTGAGTGTGACACAGTTCAACAGGTATGAATATGAACAGGATACTTGCGGTTGTGCTGGGTCTTGTGGTACACTGCTCCAGGATGTAAGTAGGAGAAAGCCAGGGGACTTGTTGTGGAGGAGTCCTTGAAGGTCTAGAGTGAAGTACTGGAGGGTGGTGGTTCACAGCCTGCTGGTGCAGGGGATTAGTGATCGCTCGGTAGAGGTGCTGGAACTGGGGAAGGTCCTCAGAGGCTCCTGGGCTCAGTGGTGTGATCCGCTCTTCCACAGGTGACGGCAGGCATCTGACAGAATAACCAAACACCCTGCCGTCATCTGTGGGAAGTTTAAATAGCCGCGATTTCGCGGGAAAAACGGGAAGGGTCCTGAGACGCACTTCCGCGTTCCAGCTTGGAACGCAAACGTCCGCGCACCGGAAGTGACACGGACATCTTGCAGAACGGAGAGCAGCTGCTAGGACAAGGCACAGCTGCACTCGTTCTGCGAGAAGAAACATCAAAGATGTTACATACTCCCCTCCTCAAGGGGGCACCACCAGTGCTCCCAGAAATAAAGGGCCGAGTAGGATATCTCGAATGAAATTGCCTGATTAGACGTGGGGCATGTATGTCTGAAGAATCCTCCCAAGAGTCATCAAGTTGATCATAACCTTTCCAACGTATAAGGTATTGAAGAGTGGAACCACGTTTCCTAGAGTCCAGTATTTTCTCAACTTCGTATTCAGTCTCACCATGGATCTTGATTGGTGAAGGAGGACATGGCTTTCTATTAGGAAATGGATTAGAAACAAAAGGTTTAATGAGAGAAACATGAAATGAAGAATGTATCTTCCAGTCTGGGGGTAAAAGTAATTTGACAGCATTAGGACTAATTAAATGTGATATCTGGAATGGTCCAGTGAATTGGGTGCCTAGTTTCTTTGATGGTATTTTAAGCTGAAGATTGCGGGTGGAAAGCCAGACTAAATCCCCGACCTTATATTTAGGAGGTACCGATCTGTGAGCATCATAGTATTGTTTTTGTCTTTGTTGAGCAAATTTTAAGTTAGAACGGAGAATCTCCAGTGTATCCTTTAAAGTAGATAGATAATGATCAGCTGCTGGAACACTATTTGGGAGGTAAGAGGTTGGTAGACTGTTGGGGTGGAAACCAAAATTGGCGAAAAATGGTGTGAATCGAGACGAAGAACTGGTGGAATTGTTATAAGAAAACTCAGCAAGGGGTAGAAGTTGAAACCAATCATCCTGTAGATGTGTACAGTAACAACGTAGATATTGTTCCAGGATTTGGTTTATACGTTCTGTCTGTCCATTTGTCTGAGGGTGGTAGGCAGTGGACATGCGGTGGTCAATCTGTAGAGCATTACATAGGACTTTCCAAAATCTAGAAACAAATTGACTGCTGCGATCCGAAATGATTTTTGAGGGTAAACCATGTAATTTGAGAATATTGGAGATGAATGCGTTTGCTGTCTCAAGGGAAGTTGGTAACTTCTTCAAAGGGACGAAGTGTGCCATCTTGGTTAAGAGATCTACTATGACCATGATGGTGTTGGCACCATTGGATTTAGGAAGATCAACTATAAAGTCCATCGAGACAACTTCCCAAGGTCTATTAGGTACTGGGATAGAAGCGAGAAGACCGAAAGGAGGTCTCCTAGAATGTTTGTTACGAGCACAAATTTCACATGAACTAACATAATCATGGACCGTCTTAGCCAGATTGGGCCACCAGTAATCTCTCCTGATGAGGTGAGTAGTCTTGTTGATCCCAGGGTGGCCGGCTAGGGGTGAGTCATGAAGATGTCTAAGTAATGAGAGTTGTAAGTTAGGGGGAACGAAGATCTTGTCATTGAAAGTATAAACTCCATCTGGTAATCTAGTAAGATCTTTTGGTAGACAAGAGCGATCTTTGGAGAGTGATTGAGAAATTAATTGCCTAAAGGTGGTGGAAACGCCAATGAATCGGTTTGATGGAATGATAGAAAGTGGAGGAATCTCAGTAGTTTGGTCTTCATTCATACGAGACAAGGAGTCGGCTTTGATGTTTTGTGTGCCAGGCCTGTAGGATATATAAAAATCAAACCTGTCAAAAAATAAGCTCCATCTGACCTGACGGGCAGAGAGCGTCTTACATTCAGATGTTGTAAGTTACGGTGATCGGTCAGGATGGTTATTGGATGAGTGCTACCCTCCAGTAGGTGTCTCCAATTCTCTAAAGCATCTTTAATTGCAAGGAGTTCCTTTTCACCGATGGGGTAGTTCTTTTCTGCTGGCGAGAGGGTCCTGGAGTAAAAAGCTACAGGGTGAAGTGGCTCTGATAGACTTGGACGTTGGGACAGGATAGCACCCAAAGCATAATGAGAGGCGTCTACTTCTACAGTGAAGTGGTATTGGGGATTAGGTAGTTGTAAGATGGGGGCTGAAGTGTAACAGTGCTTTAGAGTGTCAAAGGAATCCTGGGCTTCCTTTGACCAGGAGAAGGGTGTCTTCGAGCTAGTGAGAGTACTCAATGGTTTGACAATTGCTGAGAAATTTTTGATAAATTTGCGATAATAGTTTGAGAAACCGAGGAACCGTTGAAGAGCTTTTCTAGAGTGAGGTATTGGCCAGGAGGTAATACATTTTACTTTAGAAGAGTCCATTTGGATACCTTGAGGTGTAATTTGGTAGCCTAGAAAAGATATAGTTGTCTGGCTGAAAACACATTTCTCCAGTTTGGCATATAGGGAATGTGTTCTGAGTCTGGCCAAAACCCAACGAACATGTTTAGAGTGTTCCTCAAGAGTATCAGAGTAGATCAGAATGTCATCCAGATAAATTACTACGCAGACGTCAAGCAGATCCCTAAAAATGTCATTTATGAACCACTGGAAGGTTGCAGGTGCGTTACAAAGTCCAAATGGCATCACAGTGTATTCATAAAGACCATAACGAGTCTTGAAAGCAGTCTTCCACTCATCACCTGGACGAATCCTGATCAAATTATAAGCACCCCTAAGGTCTAGTTTTGTGAAAACCTTTGAGGTTTGAAGACGTTCAATGAGCTCTGGAATGAGAGGTAAGGGGTAGCGGTTCTTCACAGTGATACTATTGAGGGCACGGTAATCAATGATAGGCCGTAGTGAGCCATCCTTGTTTTTGACAAAGAACATGGCGGCACTTGCGGGAGAAGTGGATGGTCTAATAAAGCCCTTTTTCAGGTTTTCATCAAGGTAACCCTTAATGCCCCGTACACACCATCACTTTATGTGATGAAAAAAAATGACGTTTTTAAAAACGTCACTTTAATTGACCGTGTGTGGAGGAAAACGTCGTTTTATGTCTTCTAAAAAACGACCAAAAAAAATTGAAGCATGCTTCAATTTTATGTGTCGTTTTTCAAAACGTCAACTTTTACTTCACAGAAATTGACCGTGTGTAGCAAAAACGTCGTTTAAAACGACGTTTTTTCACCCGCGCATGCCCAGAAGCTACTTATGAAGCAAGCTTCAATGGAAAAATGTGGTGAACGTAACCTCGCTTTGCTAGAACATTGTGAGAAAAACGATGGTGTGTATGCAACTTCGTCTTTGAAAATTGAAGTTTCAAAAACGTCATTTTTTACTTCACAGAAAATGTCGTTTTTTTTCATCGCATAAAGTGATGGTGTGTACGCGGCATAAGATGTACAAGCTCTGGTTGTGATAGGGGATAGATACGTGCAGTTGGAATTGGAGAGCTATAGGGCAATCATAAATTCGATGGGGGGGAAGAACCTCTGCCTTGGATTTACTGAAAACATCTGAAAAATCTTGCAAATAAGTAGAGAGATCTTTATAGTAAACTTCCGTGGAGAGAATAGTGAAAATGGGGTAGCAAGTCTCTTGGCAAAATGTGGAGTTTAGATTGAGTGAGTGATTAGTCCAGAGGAAAGTTGGCTGATGTAAGAGTAGCCAAGGTAACCCAAGAACTATTGGGAAAAGCGGAGATGGAATGACATCAAAGACAAGGGTCTCTGTATGGTTATTCCCGCAAGTAACCAGTAGGGGTGTGGTTTGAGAAGAAATTGGACCAGAGGTGGAACTAGAGCCATCAATAAATGTGACAGAGAGAGGATTTTGCTTAACCACACAAGGAATTTTATTTGAATTCACAATTGCTAAATCAATAAAGTTGCCACAGGCACCGGTGTTGACCATCGCGTCAATGGTAGTTCTATTTTGATCCCACTGTAATGTAAGAGTGACATAAATAAATTGATTAGTGGTAGTTCCAGGTGGATTGATCTTACAAATGTTAGAAATGTTACCTTCTGAGTTCCTCTTTAGTAGTGGACAAGTGGAGACAATATGGTCTGGGGCTGAACAGTAGAGGCAGAGGTTATTAGCTCTGCGCCGTTGTTTCTCAGCCAATGATAAAGGACCTTTGACAGCTCCTAGTTCCATGGGAACATCCTTTGGAGGTGACTTAGATCTCCTGAATTGTGGAGGTAAGTAAGTGTTAAATCGTTCAGCCTTCCTTTCACGGAGACGCCGGTCAATGGTGAGAGATAAATGCATCAGATCTTCTAGGGATGGAGGAAGCTCTACGCGAGCTAACTCGTCCTTCATTGGTTCAGATAAACCTAATCTAAATTGATTACGGAGTGAAATGTCTGTCCACTGTGTCTCTCTGCTCCAACACTTGAATTCCGAAATATAGTCCTCCACATGTCTTTTTCCTTGTTTAAGGCTCCTAATGGTGTTCTCAGCTGTAAGCTGTTTGTTAGGGTCCTCGTAGAGGAGTGATATCTCATCCAAAAATGTATTAAATGCTCCCAGTAAATCACCATGTTCTTCGACATACGCATCAGCCCAGACCCTAGGCTCTCCTTTCAAATATGATATGAGGGTGAGGATACGAACCCTGTCTGAATGATAAGTGCGGGGGCGCAGTTCAAACATGAGGTGGCAAGCACTAATAAATTGGCGGAAACATTTTCGTTCCCCTGAAAAGGGTTCAGGGGGGCAAACTTTGGGTTCAGGTCTCTCCCTGGGTAATGCAAAATTTTGGTTGCGTAAAGCGTCATTTTCTAGACGTAAATCATTGACAGTGGCAGTGAGGTTATCCACTCTTTGTGAAAGTCCAACTAGGTGGTTAGCAAGCTCTGCTGGATCCATTATCCTTTTAAAAGGGGGTTCGGTTATTATGTAATGACACTGCCTATGTGAAGTAATTAGAACTGTTGGATCTCAGCTGCAGAGGCTTCTCAGGTCTAACCACCAAAACACTCTCTTATTTAGTCAGAAAGTTTGGGGTTAATTCATCACAACCTCATTCCGTACCAACATAAGGAAGCTTATTATTTCATAAGCCAAATATAATAAATGTCTTTAGTAATAGAGTCTCTTGAATGAAAAGGAATCCTACTGTATAGTTCCTAGGCAGTAATATGTCACACTAGAATCTATGGCAGAGTACTAATATCTGATAATATATTGTTACTTCACAATATAGGCTTAGTACTATAGTAAGCAAAGTCCATCAAAGTAGTAAATGGGAATAGTCACAGAAATACAGGTTCAAAGCAGTCCTTTTATGTAACAAGCAAGTGAGTGTGACACAGTTCAACAGGTATGAATATGAACAGGATACTTGCGGTTGTGCTGGGTCTTGTGGCACACTGCTCCAGGATGTAAGTAGGAGAAAGCCAGGGGACTTGTTGTGGAGGAGTCCTTGAAGGTCTAGAGTGAAGTACTGGAGGGTGGTGGTTCACAGCCTGCTGGTGCAGGGGATTAGTGATCGCTCGGTAGAGGTGCTGGAACTGGGGAAGGTCCTCAGAGGCTCCTGGGCTCAGTGGTGTGATCCGCTCTTCCACAGGTGACGGCAGGCATCCGACAGAATAACCGAACACCCTGCCGTCATCTGTGGGAAGTTTAAATAGCCGCGATTTCGCGGGGAAAACGGGAAGGGTCCTGAGACGCACTTCCGCGTTCCAGCTTGGAACGCAAACGTCCGCGCACCGGAAGTGACGCGGACATCTTGCAGAACGGAGCGCAGCTGCTAGGACAAGGCACAGCTGCGCTCGTTCTGCGAGAAGAAACATCAAAGATGTTACAACATGTGCATCTTACCCCTGATGATTGGCAGTCAGCCAAGAAATGCATTGGGTATACAACTAAGGGTGCCTACGCAAGTTTATCTCAACCATAAATTTCTTTATTATCAATATTTACTGTTTATAATTATTATGTGATTTTTTCCACCTATGATCTGTAATTTTATCTATACATGTAATTTTATCTATTGTATCAATTATGTCCATTGATTGAGTGTTTGCATGAAATCTATTATTACAAATATCATGTTAATATTCTTCTTATGATTATATTAAAAATGATTTATTATCTATATATCTATTTTATTATGACTACAAATATCTTGGACTACCCCTAGGGGATTATGACATTAAAATAAACTAAATGTATCTAAAACAATTTTCAGGTCGTCAACTCTACGAATTACAATGTGGGTGGGTTCACCCCATCTCCAATCCTGGGAGTTGTAAGTAGGTGGATTGAGATTGAGGGGTACTCAGGGCTTTCTGCTACAGGCAATTTGTGGAGCATGGGGTCTTTTATTCTCAATTGCCTACTCTTATTTAGTGGCCACCCAATGAAATGCCTAATACAAAGGTAAAATGGCTGACTTACTGCCACAATCTGAGATGATGCCCAAAATGCAGCTGTCAGTGCCAGTATGCAGAATGGTGCATCTGGGCAAATATTTGTGTAAAAATGTGCATGTGTGTAACTGTCACTAATGCTAACACCAAATAGGCTATTTATCAGCTGCACATAATCAGTGCTATCTTGTCTACAGCATTACCCGTGAACCCGTTATTGTACTTGATCTGATTGCCAGTTGCTCACCACTAGGAATGGGCTGGATGTTTAAGTCGAACAAGTTTGCCTGCCACGGAGCGCCCCATAATGCACTGTAAGATCGCAGTGCATTGATAGCTGCTGATTGGGCAAAGCATGCACCTGACCTATGAGATGGGCGATGGGCGCCTTTGGCCAATCTTTGCTCAGAGGCTAAGTCCACACCCCACACTATTTAAAGCTGCTTACACAGCGGCCGTATGTAGTGTGTTGTAGTGGAGATAGCGTAGGCAGGTTAGTAGATAGAGCATGTAGTCAGTGTGGTATTATATATAGAGTGCAGGCAGTATAGAATATATACTACAGTGCAGTCCGTGTAGAATATATATTACAGTGCAGTCAGTGTAGTATATATTACAGTGCAGTCAGTGTGTATATATACTACAGTGTAGTGTATATATATATTACCAAGCAGGCAGTGTATAATACATAATACAGTGCAGTCAGTGTAGTCAGTGTAGTGTTTATAGCACAGTGCATAGTATATACAACAGTGCAGTGCAGAGTGTATATACTGCAGTGCAGAGTATATAGTAAAGTGCATAGTACATACTACAGTGCAGTGCAGAGTATATCGTGAAATGTATAGTATATACTGCAGTCAGTGTAGTGTTTAAAGTGAAGTGCATAGTATATACTACAGTGCAGTGCAGAGTGTATATACTGCCGTGCAGAGTATATAGTGAAGTGCATAGTATATACTACAGCGCAGTGCAGAGTCTATATACTACAGTGCAGTGCAGAGTATATCGTGCAGTACATAGTATATACTACAGTGCAATGCAGAGTAAATAATGCAGTGCATAGTAGTATATATTACAGTACAGTGTCAGGTTCTGTTGCTACATTATTAGTACTCCCCCTTCTTTGTCGCAGGTGTTATTCCTTCTGCGTCAGCACAGCAGTGGTGTACCTTTGATTTTTTTCTGTGGCGCAGCAGCACTTATTTAGGGCATAATTGCTGCCCCCCCCCCCTTCTGCGTCACAGGTGTTTCTCTCTCTGCGTCAGCAGTGGTTCCCTTTTTCTTTTTTTTGGCCTTTTTTGGCCTTTCTTATTTTTTTTTACATGTATTTTATTTTTTTTATTTTTTATTTTGCAGCAGCGGCAGTGAAAAAATAATCTCCACAGTTGCTGCATCGTTATTTTTTTTTTTATAATAATAATAAAAGTGCACCAAGCACAAAACTATTGCACCCAAGCACCATATTCCCTTTCCACACTCTGTAATAAAAAATATTTATAAAAATCCCCCCCAAAAATAAAAATAAATAATTAAACGGTTTATAGTGCAAAAAGTAAAAAAAAATCCCTATCATGTCTGGAAGGCCAACAAGGAGAGGTCGATGCTCACAGGCCACTAAAAGAGGAAAAGCAGCCTCTGTGTCTTCAGTGAAAAAGTGGTGGTCGTGGACATGGTCCATCCTCTGCAAGCGGGGCATACTCGTCCTTTTTCTCCGCTGCTGGCGTGTTATTGAGCCACAACATGCAGAAGAGTTGGTGGAGTGAATACCTAAGCCATCCTCATCCTCTGTCACTCAGGCTCATACTAGTTTGCCTTCCACTGCAGATGCCAAAGAGGCCTATTCCACCAGCTCCTTGTCCACAGCTACTCCTTCCATAGCCCCACCATCATGAACGGTGGAGTCACCAGAATATTCGATCACAGTGTCGGTTACATGCTGCTGGAGAATGCACAGCAATTCGAATGCTCTGATGTTGGTTACTGAAAGGAAATATTAGTTATTCAGGACGACCATCCTTGGTATAGGACTACTAACAGCGCTCTTTCAGATCTGGAGACACCTAAATAACGAGACACGAGAGGCAGTTTGTGCATTTGTAAGGTGTCTGATTTTACTGAAAAAATAAATAAAAATCTTCAAAATTGTGGGCATGTTATATAAAAATTTATTGATGCAAATCCTCAAACAATCCATGTTAATTACAGGTTGTGAGGCAAAAAAACACAAAAAATGCCAAGGGGGTGAATACTTTTGCAAGGTGCTGTATGCACCACAGGCAGACTTAGGCCTCGTACACACCATAGGTTAACCAGAGGACAACGGGCTGAAGGACCGTTGTCATAGGTTAACCTATGAAGCTGACTGATGGTCCGTCGTGCCTACACACCATCAGTTAAAAAAACGATCGTGTCAGAAAGCGGTGACGTAAAACACAACGACGTGCTGAAAAAAAAAACAAAGTTCAATGCTTCCAAGCATGCGTCGACTTGATTCTGAGCATGCGTGGATTTTTAACCGATGGACGTGCCTACTAACTATCGTTTTTTTTCCCATCGGTTAAGAATCCATAGGTAAAATTTTAAAGCAAGTTGGCTTTTTTTTAACCTATGGTTAAATAACCTATGGGGCCTACACACGATCGGTTTGGACTGATGAAAACGGTCCATCAGACCGTTGTCCTCTGGTTAACCTATCATGTGTACGAGGCCTAAGAAGACTCCCCAGGCACTTTATTTAAAGGATTTTTTCAATTTTATTTTTTCACGTTAAGTATCATTAAATCACTGCTCATTTAAAAATTGTCTTGTTTAAAAACTTTTTTTGCATTGATACATGTCCTCCATGGCAGTACCAGGACCCCCATACTTTTTGTATGCCCAATAACGTGCCTTCAAAATGGGCACTTTTTCAAGTACGGGTCCCATAGACTTTAATGTGGTTCATTATTCGGCTTAGAACTTTTGCGATGTTCAAATGTTCTGCCACAAACCGAACAGGGGGTCATTCGGCCCATCTTTAATTGGCAATATCAAACCTCATCTCTCTTACTAGTACATAAGTGCAATAAGCATAGCTTTCATGTAAATCTAATTTTTAATTAGAACACTAACATCATCTATGTCAGTATAAACACTTAAAGAGTTTTCTAAAAGCTCCTTTGACTTCGTGGTTTCTTAGACTGTAAATAATAGGATTGAATAAAGGTGTAATGTTGCTGTAGAAAATAGAGAGAAGCCATTCCTTATCTGCTAGTAGATCAGACTTTGGACGGAAATACATGAAGCTCCCACTTCCATAAAAGAGCAGAATAACAACTAGATGTGCTACACATGTGGAAAGGCCTTTGTTTCTCCCATGTCCCTTTTGAACACTCATGACACTAAATAGAATGTGCATGTAGGACCCCAAGATCACCAGGAAACAGCCAATCATTAGTAAACCACCAACACCAAACACAGTAACCTCATTAGAGAATGTATTAGTACAGGAGACCTTTAACAAAACTGGGATGTCACAAAAGTAGTGGTGAAGGATTCTAGAGCCACAAAAGGGTAATCTAAAAGTGTTAACAGTGTGAATTGCTCCATATATGCTTCCAACTACCCAAATTCCAGAAACCATATAGAGACAAACATTCTTATTCATAATAACTGAATATCTCAAAGGATTGCAAATGGCAATATACCGGTCGTATGCCATTGCTGCTAATAAAGAGGACTCAGAAGCTGCCAAAGATAGGAAAAAGTAAAGTTGGACAATACAGGCAGGAACTGTAATAGGCAAATGCTCAATTAAAAAGCTGACGAGCATATGTGGCAGAGTTGTAGAAGTATAACAAATGTCTAAGAAAGCCAAATTCCTCAAAAAGTAATACATTGGCGTGTTAAGATGAAAATCTATATTTGTTACGATGATGATCAGTACATTTGCAATCACTGTTACAAGGTATATGGTAAGAAATATAACGAAATATAGACCCTTCGGTCTGATGTTAAAAAACGCATCAAGGAAAAACACATTTCTAATATTTGTTTGGTTATCCATATTTTGATTAACACTTGTGTTGTCATTCATGTTTTCACTGTCATGTCAAATCAGCATGCAGGGGGGGTTAAAATATTTTTTCCCAGCACTTCTGCTGGAAGTTCAAAGCTTTCTTCTGTGATACTGGAGTCACTCAGTTCTAGTTATTTATATCGTAAAATAATACAAAATGTTAAACTTTAAAACTGAAAAATAAATTAAAAATTAGGTAGACAGAAATATATATCATGCAGCAGAAAATGTTTGAGAATCATAAATAAGTATGTGAAAGAGTATAGTAATATAACTATGACAACATTTTCAAACTTACTGGTGCCTACTGCTGGCTTCTTGTCAATTTATCAAATGCTGAACTGCAGCCAGCAGTCACTTTTAAGGTTTCCTAAAATTGTCTAGGACATGTCTCAGGAAATTGGATAAATGTGTTTCACTTAGGCCCCTTTCACATTGAGGAGTTTTTCAGGCGGTAAAGCGCTAAAAATAGCGCTGCTATCCCGCCTGAAAAACTCCTGCCCAGCTACCTCAATGTGAAAGCCGAAGGGCTTTCACACTGAGGCGATGCGCTGGCGGGAGACAAAAAAATCTCCTGTCAGCAGCATCTTTGGAGCGGTGAGAGGAGCGGCATGTATACCGCTCCTTCACCGCTCCTTCCCATTGAAAACAATGGGAACCGCGGCAATACCGCCCGCAATGCGCCTCTATAGAGGCGCATTGCGGGCGATATTAACTCTTTATCGGCCGCTAGCGGGGGTTAGTACCGCACCGCTAGCGGCTGATACCCGCGGCAATTCCGGCGGTATAGCGCCACTATTTTTAGCGGCGTTATACCGCCACCGCAGCTCCCGCCCCAGTCTGAAAGGGGCCTAACAGATTGGTAACTCTTGTTGCTCTCCCCAAAAAGCACAGGGATTGATTTACTAAAACTGGAGAATGTTAAGTCTGGTGTAGCAGTAGCCAATTAGCTTCTGCCTTCAGATTGTTCAATTAACGACTTCAGCCCTGGAAGAATTGGCTACTCAATGATCAGGCCATTTTTTGCGATACGGGACTGTGTCGCTTTAATTGACAATTGTACGGTCATGCGATGTAGTACACAAACAAAATTTATGTCCTTTTTTTCCCACAAATAGAGCTTTCTTGTGGTGGTTGATCACCTCTGCGGTTTTTATTTTTTGTGCTATAAACAAAAAAAGAGCAACAATTTTGAAAAAAATTGTTTTTACTTTTTGCTGTAATAAATAGCCCCATTAAAAAAAAAAATGTATCTTCAGTTTAGGCCGATATGTATTCTTCTACATATTTTTGGCAAAAAAAAAATCAGAATAAGCGTATATTGATTGGTTTGCGCAAAAGTTATAGCGTCTACAAAATAGATTTATAGCATTTTTTATTTTATTTTTTATTTTTCTACAAGTAATGGCGGTGATCTGCAATTTTTATTGGGACTGCGACATTATGGCAGACATAGACACTTTTGACAAATTTTTGCGCCCATTGGCATCTATACAGCGATTAGTGCTATAAAAAATGCTGTGTAAATGTCACTGACAGGGAAAAGGGTTAACACTAGGGGGCGATCAAGGGGTTAACTGTGTTCCCTAATGTGTATTCTAACTGTAGGGGGAGGGGATTCACTATAGGAGATGACAAATCGTGGTTCCCAGCTTGTAGGAACTCACGATTTGCATCTCCTAACAGAACAGGGATGTCCCTGTTCTGCCTCTCATGCCCGCGATCGCTAATGGCCGGTGGTCATCGTGACCACTGGTCACGAGCATTGACACCCCCACTGTGCAGCGGGCATGCGCGCTATACCCCTTAAAGGGACCGACATACAGCTGCGACGGTCTGCGGGAACAAGCCGACCTGTCGCAGTAAAATGACGGTGGCTGGTTGTTATGCTGAGCTGCAGCAGATTTTGCACTCTGCAGTTTTAGTAAATTAACATCAACAGTAAATGTGTAATTTCATGGACTACAGAAAAGTACTAGCCAAACATACAACACTATTAACAGAATTTCTGAGCAATATTCTGTGAACCCTGCACTAACCATAGTAAGATTCCTCAAACATTTACAGTAAATGTAAATGAAAAAATACATAAATAAATACTTAGAAAAAAACAATGTTTTCATGACTTTCTGTGGTGTAAAAAAAAGGCCAAAAAACATCTGAAACTGTGGCCAAATATGTTTTAGAACATTAAATACGGTCTGCTTGAGTATTCTTTTTCTTTAAAAAGTAGGGAAAAGCCCTATGACTTACTCGAATATAGAATGCATGATTTAGTATTTAATAGAGGCAACCAGACCACAATATAATACTTGTTTCATGGATAAATTCATTTAGTGTAACATACAGTAAAGATGTTTGTGGACCAAGGTATATGCATCATTTTCTATCTATTCTTGTTTAAACATTGTACATAATGGGCCAGATTCACAAATGAGATACGACGGCGTATCTCCTGATACGCCGTCGTATCTCTGTTTCTATCTATGCGACTGATTCATAGAATCAGTTACGCATAGATAGCCATAAGATCCGACAGGTGTAATTGTTTTACACTGTCGGATCTTAAGATGCAAGACCGCGGCCGCCGCTGGGGGGAGTTTGCATCGTAAACCAGCGTCGGGTATGCAAATTAGGAGTTACGGCGATCCCCGACGTCTTTTCGCGTTCGCTACGTCGCCGCTAGTCTAGTTTCCCGTCGCAAAGTTAGTCGGTTTTTTTGGTGCCTTAACTTTACACAGCAATCGTATTGCTGTGTAAAGTGTGGCCGTCGTTCCCGCGTCGAAATTTAAAAAATAACGTCGGTTGCGTAAGCCGTCCGGGATTCGAAAAAATGACGTCTACGATACGTTACGCCGCCGCGATTCTACGTGAATCTGGCCCATTATGTCCACTAGATGGCGTGTTTACCTTGCGTGCCTATATCAAATTCCTATGCAAAAACGAATTTGGCCTAAGGTATAGTGAATCATAACCTTTGCAACGATCTGGCTTCTTTTTAGAATGGAGAGAAATTTCCTCCCCACTTCTTTTAAAAGTAACTTTTTATAGCAATGTGCGGTTTATGTAATTTGAGAGCCATAGGGTGGGTGTATAACCCTTTCTGGTCCCTGAAACACATATTGAAACGCATGAGAGCAGACCTATAGCTTCTGGCAGGTCACTGGTGAAATTAGTATATTAGACATGCTTGCGTTCGGCTGCCACGCCTCTGAAGACGTACAGTAATATGATTAGGAAACAGGTAAGGCGGTACTGGACCTTTGGACTATTTATAAGAAATGTGCCTATTGTTTATCTACAGAAATGTGAGTGCATTATCGTATCTGTAAATAAAGCAGTGATTTTTTTTAACCAATATTACACTATTGTGGTGCCCTTACATTTTTTGAGGAAAAACAGCCACCGTACATGCATATATGCATCCCCTTACCTGGAGAAAGTGCTTTCTGCGCTGGAATCGCGTCTTCTATAACTGGCGAGAGCTGGAGTAATGCTGTCATGGATGGTGGTGACGAGTGCATTCAACGCCTTTTCACACTGCTGGTGCTGGGACATTTTACCAACTTATCATCTATCGTTGGTGTTTTTTATGGCTGGACTGTTCATTACAGAGTCTTTTATTGTAACCTTCTTATGATTGGTGATGCTCCTCTTGTATTTATATACGCATTTGCAATATGACTTTTAAAGCAGAGCTGTTTTTGTGAACACATCTCTAAAGACTTTCCACTCTTGAGATATAATTTCAAATTTACCCCAAGGTAATGATTAACAAATTTTATAACACCATAATGTTTTTTTTTTAACTGAGATGTGGTAATTTCACCTAACAAAATAAACAACTGAACAGGGATGAGCTTAAAGGATAAGTTCACCTTTTAACAAAAAATAATAAATGCACTTTTTTTGCAGGTAAACAAATATGCATTTATTATTTTTTTTATTTCTGGAGCCTTTAAAGCATTGCCCCAGCAATCAGCAGATCACGAATGCCATGGAGGTCTCTTGCAGACTGTCAGTGTATCTGTGTGCCCATACATCCCATACAGACAAGCAGGGCTGGGCTGGGACAACAATTTGGCCCTGGACTTCATCCAGACCGGCCCACTTTAATTCAATAAAATCACGCCCACCAAAAGGCCCCTACATCCATTATTGTATATCATGAGAGGGTGAGAGAGAGGGGAATGAGAGCGAGGGAGGGTTGAGGGAAAAGGGGTGAGAGAGGGGAGTGAGTGTAAGAAAAAGAGAGTGAGTATAAAAGAGAGGGGGTGAGTGTAGGACCCCTTTTTACACTGAGGTGTTTTTTAGGCGCTTTTGGGCTAAAAATAGCGCCTTTAAAGCGACTGAAAAACGCCTCCACTGCAGTCCCAGCGTGAAAGCCTGAGTGCTTTCACACCGGGGCGCTGCCAGGGCGTTAAAAAAGTCCTCCAAGCAGCATCTTTGGGGCGGTGGAGGAGCGGTGTACAAACTGCTCCTGCCCATTAAAATTAATGGCCACCGCAGCTGAAGCGCCTGCAAAGCACTTCGGCAGCATGGGCGCATTTAACCTTGAATTCGGCTGCTAGTGGGGGTTAAAAGCGCCTGCTAGACGCCGAATAGTGCAGCTAAAATGACAGTAAAGTGCTGCTAAAACTAGCAGTGTTTTACCGACAATGCCTGCCCCAGTGTGAAAGCAGCCTAAGAGTCAGGGATCTGAGAGACAGAGGGGGGGAGCTGAGAGACAGAGGGGGGAGCTGAGAGACAGAGGGGGGAGCTGAGAGACAGAGGGAGGGAGCTGAGAGACAAGGGGAGCTGAGAGACAGAGGGGGGATCTGAGAGACAGAGGAGGGGACTAAAAGAGGATGGGAATGAGAGACACGGGGACTGAGAGACAGAGGGGGGACTTAGAGACAGGGGGGGACTGAGCGACAGGGGGGTCTGAGAGAGTCTCTGTTTTAAAAAACGGCCCACTGAGTCATCGGCCCACCGGGAAACTCCCTGTAGTCCCTATGGCCAGTCCATCCCTGCAGACAAGCAGATACAATCTGACAGGAAGAGAGAATGAACTACCACAGTGCTCCACAGTGTCGTGTTAGTTAAACACCCACAAAAACAAAAAAAACACAAAAAAGCCAACAACCACAAAAGCTGCTGGACCTCGTAGATTTCCGATCATAAAACACTGTGAATGGATGATGTGGCTGGGCAGGCGGAGCCCCACTTAGCCAAGTTTTTTTTAAATAGTGACAGCGTAGCAGGGGAGAAAAGATCCCGGCTAGCTGTCAGATCGAGAAGCCGGGGGGGGGGGGGGTGCTGGTCCATACGTAAAATGTTACATGTTACACCCTGATTATGGATGTAACATGTTATGAAAGATTAACTTATCCTTTAGGCTGGGTTGACACTTGAGAACCCAGCGGCTAACAACAGGAGTCCAGTGCGTCTCCATTCACCATTTCAGGTCCGATTTCAGCCCCAATTTTGGGCTAAATTGGGACCTGAAACGGACCAAAATACGCACAGGACTCCTGTGCAATTCGCACTGGAGTCGCTGCAGAGATGTGTGGACAAAAAAGTTGATATGAGACGAACTATGGATGTATGCAGAGATGCAGAGATGTGTGAACTGGCTCCATAGAGAGCCAGTGACAATCTACTGCTATGCAAATTGCATACAGGGAAACCCGCATCCAATTCGCACTGGTGTGAACCCAGCCTATGTTCAGTTCACACAAATATTTTATGAGCCAAAAGTCATGTAGAATGTTATTACTACCACTCTAATACATGACAGATTTTCATGGTAGTGGTTGCAATTAATTGTGTGTTTAATTAATTATTTGATTGATCGAACTCCGCCATTGGCGGATGTCTTTTTCACATGATGGTGGTTTGCTATATATGTTATGTTAGTGTGAACCAATGTTAGCCATGACTAAGCGCTGAAGTACAGCGTGAAACGCGTCGGCCATTTCTGTATCTGTTGTTTGCGGTGAATGCATGTGCATTTGAATAAAAGACCAACTTTATTTTAGTTATTTTGGAGTGCGGCTATCCAGAGTTTTTTCGTCCATTTGCTATAATTAGCATCGCCGGCACCCTGGTGGTTCAACAACCCTTAATGATACACGAGGCTCACCTGGAGCGGTGAAAGATTTGTCTGTAAGGACCATGGCAGGTGAAGTCACCACAGAGTCTTTAACACCAAGTGATGCCACCAGCCCCATTCACTTACATGGTCAGGATTTCCTGGCCATGTAAGCAAAAGAGCTGGAAAAAACATGGGGGTTCTCAATAATTCATATCAGGTCCTTTGAGTCAGTTATGTATTTTAAGGGGGAACCCCATGCAAAAAAAAAAGCATGAAGGTACCCACTAAAAATCCATAACTATCCAGACTGTTATCCAAGCATGTAGCCTGGCAGAACAGCAAAGGGTGGGGTGATAAGCGTCAGTTTTTCTGCTGCAGTTTGTATATGCTACACAGATGCTCCTCTTCACCGGCTTGCTTACGGTATCACTAAGCATGGGTTTTTAATGTTTCATTTTAGGCATCACTAAAATTACTGCTCCCCTTCAAGCAAATTTTTACATTTTTTCTCTCTTTTTTTTTTGCTGTGGTACACGTGCCACTGGCCAGTTTTTAGCCAGTCATATCTCTGAAGGCTCTAGCTGTATGGTTTTTGAAGGGATGGCTCTCTGTAGCATATGTCTCTTCTTTTAGGTCTATTAGAAGTTCCACCAAACTGAGACTGATTTTACTCACTCTAAGCGCAGTGGCTCAAATTTTTCTGGATTTTTTTTTACTTTTTTTAACTAAAAAAATAAAGTAGCTCATGAATGCTCTGTCACTGAGAAGTGACTGCTGCTCTCTAATCTTGTTAAGTAATTAGAGCTTTTTCAGGGCCAATTTTTAAGCTTTTGGTAAAAAAAACAAATTTCCACTAAAGAACATGTGCTTCCCCACTAAACCTCTTATTGTAAACAAAGTGGCTAGGAGATCCCAGGTGACTTCATTGACAACACATGGTCAATGAAGTCGGCCAGCATCAACAGCCAGTTTGCTGATATTAAAAAGCTGGCCAGTGAGCTGTAGACATGTGCACACTGAAATATTTTGATTTGGAATTTTGTTTTCGTCCGAAAACTAAATTTATTTAGTTACTCCCGAAATTCGTTTTTATTTATTTAGTTTTTCGTTAAAAAAATACATTCGTCCAAAAATCCTAATTAACCTCTTGACCACTGGGCACTTAAACCCCCTTCCTAACCAGACCAATTTCCAGCTTTCGGTGCTCTCACAATTTGAATGACAATTACTCATACAACACTATACCCATATGAAATAGAGTTTTATTTTGGTGGTATTTAATCACCATTGGGTTTTTTATTTTTTGCGCTATAAAAGAAAAAAGACTGAAAATTCTGTAAAAAAAATGAATTTTTCTTGTTTCTGGTAAAAAAATTAAGAAAATTTGTAATTTTTCTTCATAAATTTTGGTCAAAATTTATACTGCTACATATCTTTGGTAAAAATAAGTACAAATTGGTGTAGCTTATTTGGTCTTTGTGAAAGTTAATGGCCCAGATTCACGTAGATCGGCGCACATTTCTGCCAGCGTAGCGCATCTCATATGCGCTACGCTGACGTAACACAGAGAGGCAAGCAAAGTATTCACAAAGCACTTGCTCCCAACGTTGCGCCGGCGTAACGTAATTTCGAAGGCGTAAGCCAGCGTAAGTGTAAGTGGGTGTGACCTTATGCTAATGATGGTCCGAGCGTGGAGCAGTGTTTTACGACCGGCGTGTCATGAACGTATGATCGCTCCCCTGTGCGCATGCTCACAACTATGCCGGCGCAACTTCCTGGGATACGCCGGCCCACCGGCCTATGCCGAGCGCATACGCCCGTCCGGCGCAAAAGTACATCCTGCTTATTTCCCCCCCTGAAGCAAGGTACTTTTGCTGAGTGATGGCTGTTGTGGAGTCAGAGAAAGACAAGAGGAAGAAAAATTTCTCTCCAGATGAGAAGGCTGTTCTCATCTCGGCCATAGAGAGGTATGATGTATTCCTTCATGGCGCCAAGAGTCGCCATACCAGCAGGGCCAAGAAACAAGAAATCTTGGAGCAGATCACCATTGACGTTAATGCCCTTGGTAATTAGTCCCGGACCTCCAAAGACATTAACAAAAAAATAAACGATTTGCGGCGGCATGTCCGGGATAATGTGTCCGCCATCAGAAGGGACCAGAGGGGCACAGGGGGTGGACCACCATCTGATGTGCGGTTGACCCCGGAGGAGGAGGTGGTCGCCAGGTGTCTGGAGAGGGAGCAATTGGAGGGCCTGGAGGGCTTTGACTCCCTTGATCAGGCCTTGAGGACAGGTAAGTGCTTTTTATCCCCCATCCGGTGTGTAGCATGTGAGGGGGTGGAAGGGAACATGTGACAAGTGTGTGGGTCAACCAACATGTGAATGTTTTGTGTCATCCACAGATGTGCTGGAGGGAGCGGGGTCATCTGCTGCCGGTGGCCCTCCCACGCTATCCCCGGAACATCTATCTCAGTCTGACCCCCTGGGAAGTCAAGAGACATCGGTGGAGGGGAGTGGCCACACCTCTCCTCTAGAGGTGGTTGAGGAGGAGATGGTGAATCTAGATCAGGAGGTTTGCCTCTATTTTGAGGAGTCTTCCGTTTGGCCTCCCCCCATCAGGGGAAGCCCCTCAGGCTCAGCCCCTAGCAGGGGAAGCCCCTCAGGCTCAGCCCCCAGCAGGGGAAGCCCCTTAGGCTCAGTCCCCAGCAGGGGAAGCCCCTCAAGGGCCTCCCCATACAGACGACCCCAAGCCTCTTCTGCCCCCAGGAAGGCGACGCAGAAGACAAGGGGTGTTCCTGATTCCCTCCAGGAACATCTTGCAAGGGACCAGGCCCGCCAGACCCGCCATATGGGTGCGATAGCCGGGGACCTGCGCCGGGTGGCAGACAGCCTGGCCTCCTCGGCACAGATATCAGACGGCCTGCAGGATGTCAGTGGCAACTGCGCTGTAGTGGTCACCTGCCTTGGGGAGCTGCAGGCCACAACAGCAGACCTTGTGGCAGAGGTAAATACCCTGGCAGTGGCGGTACAGGCAAACATGGCTGCCATCGAGGCAGAGGGGAGGCAGACAAGGCGCCACCAGCGGCACACCACCCCCAGCCAGCTGAGGATGCAGGCACAGACAAATGCGGTCCTCACCCGCATTGCCCTGGCATTGGAGGGTAGGCAGCCAGCCATGGAGAGACCAGGGGATGAGGCTCCCCCCAGGCAACTGAGGAGCAAGAGCCTTGGCACCAGGCGTAGCCCACGACAGGGCAAATGAGTGCCTTTTTTTTTGTTTTGCTCAGGTTGTGAGCTTTTTTATTTTAGTTATGTGCTCAAAATATGAGCTTTTTGATTTTAGTTATGTGCTCAAAATATGAGCTTTTTTATTTGAAATATATGCTCAAAGTATGAGCTTTTTTATTTTGTAGTGAATGCACACAGTTAGTAGTGCAGGCTACAGTGTGACTTGTGTGTGAATGTGGGGGTGACATACCTGCCAGCAAGGTGTGTCACCCTGGGTCGTCGGGGAGAGGTTGTCCCCACGACCGTGTGAATGTGGTATGAATGGACAGCGACACCATTGGGGCCTTGGCGTGGCGTTGCTGCTCCCAAGTCCTGCATGGTGGACTTGGTCTAATCCAGTGTGAGGTGGATGTGGTGTGTGTGAGCTAGGGACCACAGTGGTGTGCATGCGTGCATTGTCCGTGTGCCATGATGAATGTGTGTGTTTAACGTGCAAAGATATGTTCCACGAGGCAACTCCTGACTGCTGTTCCCTCAGCAGATGGGGTAGCCTCGGTTAGGGGGGGACTGTCTGGTTCGGGGGTCAGGTCATCACATATGTCAATCTCCAGGCCCTTTCTCATGGCATAGTTGTGCAGCATGCAACATGCACCGATGATCTGGCACACAAAGTTTGGGGAATACAACAGGGTCCCCCCTGACTTATCCAGGCATCGGAAACGGGACTTCAGGATGCCAAATGTGGGCTCCACCACTGCACGGGTACGTATGTGTGCAGCATTGTATCTTCTCTCTCCTCTGGTTTGGGGATTCCGGTATAGAGTCATGAGATGGGGCCCAAGTGCATATGCCGAGTCACCTGGCAGGGAAAAGACAGGAGGATGTTAGTCGTGCCCCTTGTGATGTCTGCATCATGGGGCCGGACAGTCATGCCTGACTCCCATATCACTCACCAACCAGCCAGCTGTCCCTGTACACGTTCTGTTCAAATTCTGTGGGGATGTTGCTTTGACGGTATATGTAGCTGTCGTGGCTGGCCCCGGGGTGTTTGGCACGGACTTGCCATATGAGGCATTGGGCATGGGCTATCACCTGTACGTTGATGGAATGCCACTGCTTACGATTGCGGTATATGTGCTCTGTGGCACGGGGGGGCCGTAGTGCCACATGTGTGCAATCAATTGCCCCCACGTGCGTGGGAATCCAGCAATTCTGTAGAAATCCTGCATTGCCTTCTGCCGCAGATGGGTGGGTTTGATGATGTGGTGGGACATGCGTGTGAGGATTGCGGGGACAACCTGGTGCACACATCTGCTCATGCTGGATTGTGACATCCCAGCCACGACTTCACTTGTAAGTTGAAAAGATCCACTTGCAAGGAAATGCAGTGTTGCCAGTACCTTGAACAGTGGCTGCACTGCATGTGAGCGTTGTGTCTTGCTGGTGATGTCATCATGCAGGGCTTTGGCTAATTTCAGGATGGCATCAGGGCTGAATCTGAAGATGCGATACACCTCCGATTCCCCCATGCCAAAGACGTTCATGCGCGTTTCGGTATATCCTCTCCCGTGCCCTCCTAGGTGCCTGTGGACACAGTAGTAGTGCTATGACCATGGCTGCCCCTGGCATGTTGGCATACAGATGTGGTCCTGCAAGTGTGGTTGCTCAGCTCATCCGTAACGATGCTGCTGCAGCTGCTCTCCAGCTGACCTGTGCACGTCTGTTGCTGAGTTACACCTGCTTTATGAGGGGTAACTTTAGGCCGGACGTACAACTTATGGGCACCGCGCGTAGCCTGCGCCGGGTGCACGTACGTTTGTGAATCGCCGTATCTCCCTCATTTGCATATTTGAATAGGAAATCAATGGGAGCGCCAGATGCGGCCAGCGTAAATATGCGCCCACGATACGCCGGCGTAGGAAAGTCGGTCGGTCGGAAGAAGCCTATTTTCAGGCGTATCTAGTTCTATGGGTACGGCGCAGAGATACGACGGCGCACATTTAGACTTACGCGGCGTATCTGTAGATACGTCGGCGTAAGTGCTACGAGAATCCGGCTAATAGAGTCCACAAGATGGTGTAAATATCTGAAAATTGATCACACCTGAAGTACTAACGGCCTATCTCATTTCTTGAGACCCTAACATGACAGAAGAGTACAAATAGCCCCCCAAATGACCCCTTTTTGGAAATAAGTCATTCCAAGGTATTTAGAAAGAGGCATGGTGAGTTTTTTAAAGTTGTCACATACAGAGGCCTAACAAGCAGGGAGCACCTTCAGGCATCTGGAGCACCCAGGCCAATTCTGACATTTCTATCCTACATGTAAAAATCATCATTTATTTGCTAGAAAATTACATAGAACCCCAAAACATTATATATGCTTTTTTTTAGCAAAGACCCTAGAGAATACAATGGCGGCCATTACAACTGTTTATCTTGTACGGTATTTGCGCATCAATTTTTCTAACGCGTTGTAAAAAAAATGTTTTGTGCTAAAAAAAAAAAACAGTAAAGTTAGCCCAATGTTTTTGCATAATGTGAAAGATGAAGTTACGCCGAGTAAATAGATACCTAACATGTCACCCTTCAAAATTGCACACGCTCATGGAATGGCGCCAAACTTCGCTACTTAAAAATACCCATAGGCGACGCTTTCATTTTTTTTTTTATTGATTACATGTTTTTAGTTACAGAGGAGGTCTAGTGCCAAAATTATTGCTCTCACTCTAACGTTCGCAGCGATACCTCACATGTGTAGCTTGAACACCGTTTTCATATGTCGGCAGGAATTACGTATGCATTCGATTCTGCATGCGAGCACACAGGGACAGGGGCGCTTAAAAAAAATATGTATTGTTCGTTTTACTTTATTTATTTTAGTTTTTTTCCCCAAAAATAATTATTTTTATCACTTTTATTCCTATTATAAGGAATGTAAACATCCCTTGTAATAGGAATATGGCATGACAGGTCCTCTTTACAGTGAGATGTGGGGTCAATAAGACCCCACATCTCACCTCTAGGCTGGAAAGCCTGAAATAAAAAAAAATACAAATTATCCTGGATTAGATCGTAGCGGTGAGTCGGTAAAAGCACCGGAGGGTGGCGGGGGGGGGACGTATTGCAGGGTATTGGAGTATAACAGGGTATTGGAGTATTGCGGAGTATTTCAGGGTATTACAGGGTATTGGAGTATTGCAGAGTATTGGAGTATTGCGAGGTATTGTAGGGTATTGCAGGGTATTGGAGTATTGCAGAGTATTGGAGTATTGCAGGGTATTGGAGTATTGCAGAGTATTGGAGTATTACAGAGTATTGGAGTATTGCAGAGTATTGCGGAGAATTGCAGAGTATTGCGGATTATTGCAGATTATTGCGGAGTATTGCGGAGTATTACAGAGTATTGCAGAGTATTGCGGAGTATTGCAGAGTATTGGAGAGTATTGGAGTGTTGCAGGGTATTGCAGAGTATTGCAGGGTATTGCAGAGTATTGTGCAGGGTACTGCAGAGTATTGCAGGGTACTGCAGAGTATTGCAGGGTATTGCAGGGTATTGCAGAGTATTGTGCAGGGTATTGCAGGGTATTGCAGAGTATTGTGCAGAGTATTGTGCAGGGATGGATGGCTGGATCTGTGACTGCAATTGTCACAGATCCAGCCCACAGCGCTGCTGACACCCGCTCTCTCCCCCTCTCCTCTCACACTGTACCAGGGGGGCGGGAGCAGGATTCCCAGAACAACTCGACCGCGCTGTAGACGTCTTTTGTCTATAGCGCGCGGTCGGCAAGTGGTTAATTAAGGTCGAATTTGTCATTGAAGGCTTATGGTGTCTGTCGAATGTTTTAAGAGGATTCGAAGGAATCTTTCAAAAAAAAAAAAGATGATTCGACAGAATCTTTAAAAAGAAAAAAAAAAATTGCGACGGAGCAACGAAACTGTACGATGTCGCAATCGTACATTTCCGGTCGAATGTTCCGCCTACAAGCTGAAGCTATAAAAGAATTCTAATGTTGTATGACTAATAATAATTATATCTATTAATTATTATTACTAGTCAACCAACATTAGACTTCTTCTATAGCCTATGGGCAGAGCATTTCACCATATATGTCCGCTTGCTGCGATCGTATGTTTTTAGCTACTTCATCGAATCTTCATGTCGAATCTTTTCTCTCTATAATTTCGAATCTTTTCTCTCTATAATGTCAAATCTTTTCTCTCTATGTCGAATCTTTTCTCTCTATGTCGACTCTTCATGTCTCTATAATGTCGAATCTTTTCTCTCAATGTCGAATCTTTTCTCTTTATGTAGAATAATATTGGACTAATAGAGTTAAGGTTAGGCACATTTGACCGCAACAAAAACGAAAATAAAGCATTTGTTTATATCAGATCTTTCGGTTTTCATCTTCTGTGCTTTTGTTATCGTTTGTTAAAACGAAAATACCTGAAATTCGGACGAAAATGCATTCGGACGAAAACAAATGCACATGTCTAGTGAGCTGTCATTTGCAGAGATGGCCCAGCAGGATAACTAGCACAGGTCTTTGTGTTAGCAAGTCATTGGAGCATTGTTGATTTTGCTTGATTATGGATCTACAATGCTGGATGATTTGATTGGTGTTGGATTTATATTGTTGGACATGTTTTTTAAAAACATTAAAAACATTAAAACGTATTGCCTCCCCTCTCCTGGGCAGCCAGGATGCATGCCTGAATAAGGGTCTGGTATAGATTTTGCTAGGGACCCCATGTTTCTTTTTTGGTAGTGTCCCCTTTAAGATCCTTAAATAGCACAGATGAAAAAGCAGTGTAAATATGACCAGCGACATAATAGTTTTTAATGATCAAGAGTTGTCCGAAATGTACCGGAGAAACAGCTTACACACAACAGTTTTTCTCCAACAATTAGGATAATACATCAGATGATAAAGCAGTGCAAAATAGGCCAGCAGCAGTACAATTTAATCATGGATATTAAACCCACTTAAAGTATGACTAACTTTTGTTTTTACAATAGGGATATGGGTATGTGGTGAGTGATATAATTTAACACTGTGTTTTCTCGTCAAATTTGTTTATTATTTTTTAAATAAAACAAAAGATTGACAAATTGAGTACATACAAGGATGGTAGTACAATATTCAAATATAAATAAAGCTAAATATATCGATTTATGAACAGGATGAGTACAAAACAATGTAAAAAAAGTAACAAGTAGAGCAACAAATAAACCAATAAAGTATTACATCGAAAGCATTAGAAAATTCCATCAGAAGGAAAAAAAGTAAGCTAGTGACCATTGGTTCATTTTGCAAGAACAGTAATTGGACATAAATCTAAGGCCGTGTACACACCAGCAAACATGTACGATGAAACCGGTCCGCCGGACCGTTTTCACCGTACATGTCTGCCCGGGGCTTTCTGTACGATGGCTGTACTAACCATCGTACAGAAAGCCGCGCGTAAACAATAAGCGGGGCCTGTCCGTTGTGTCGCCGCATCGATGACGCGGTGTCGCCGCGACAATGACGCGGCGACGTGGGCGGGCCTGCCAGTTAAATGCTTCCACGCATGCGTCAAAGTCATTCGACGCATGCGAGGGATGGCGGGCGCTCGGACATGTACGGTAGGTCTGTACAGACGACCGAACATGTCCGAGCGGGCAGGATTCCAGCGGACTGTTTTAAAACAAGTCCAGGAATATTTGTCCGCTGGGAAAAGGCCCGGCGGGCAAATGTTTGCTGGAATCCTGCATGCTCGGGCCTACACACGACCGAACATGTCTGCTGAAACTGGCCCGCAGACCAGTTTCAGCAGACATGTTTGGTCGTCTGTACAGGGCCTTATAGGTATATTTTAAAAACAGAAGAGATATTGGGGGTTATTTACGAAAGGCAAATCCACTTTGCACTTGGATGTCACAGCACTGTTTGAACAACACTAATGGAATCATAGGGCCAGATCCACAAAAGGGATACGCAGGCGTATCTGCTGAGACGCCGTCGTATCCCTGTTTCTATCTATGCGGCTGATTCATAGAATCAGTTACGCATAGATATCCCTAAGATCCGACATGTGTAATTGTTTTACTCTGTCGGATCTTAGGATGCAGTACCGCGGCCGCCGCTGGGGGGAGTTCGCGTCGTAAACCAGCATCGGGTATGCAAATTAGGAGTTACGGCGATCCACGACGGTTTTTCGCGTTCGCTACGTCGCCGCTAGTATAGGTTCCCGTCCAAATTTACACTTTTTTTTTGCTGCCCTAACTTTAGTCAGCAAGTGTATTGCTGTCTAAAGTATGGCCGTCGTTCCCGCGTTGAAATTTAAAAATCAACGTCGTTTGCGTAAGCCGTCCGGGAATACGGAATTACGCTACGTGCGTCGCCGTTCGAAAAAATGACGTCACTGCGCGCAAAGCACGGCGGGAGTTTGGAAACGGAGAATGCGCAGTACGTCCGGCGCGGGAGCGCGCCTAATTTAAATGGGACTCGCCCCATTTGAATTGGCCCACCCTGCGCCGGCCGGATTTAGGATACACCGCCGCAAATTTCCAGGTAAGTGCTTTGTGGATCGGGCACTAACTTGGAAAAATTGCGGCGGTGTAACTTAAATCTGAAAAATTAAGTTGCGCCCGGGCTTCGTGGATCTGGCCCATAGTTCGCAAATCACAGAAAGACTTTTGATGCGATTTGGTCTGCATCGTATTATGCGATTAGTGCATCACAGCATTTATGCACCTCAGCACTTTATATAATTTCACAAATTTTTGTCACTTTATATTTTGCAATACTGTTTCATTACCATATTATGTGATAATTGGATTATGCACTTTGATCTTCACTATGTGATATATGGATTATGAATATTATGTTTATTGA
This sequence comes from Rana temporaria, assembly GCF_905171775.1. Lineage (NCBI taxonomy): Eukaryota > Metazoa > Chordata > Amphibia > Anura > Ranidae > Rana > Rana temporaria. The sequence continues at coordinate 245,766,321 of NC_053489.1, forward strand.
AAATATAATTCGTTTTTTTTTAGTTAGGATTAAGTTTAGTAGCGTGGCTATTTTCTTTTACATTTACATCAATTGATTGGTGGTATGCCCGCCATTAGATTACCCCCCTACATCCACCCACTTCTAATGATGGCCATACAATAAATAAATATGTAAAAGCATAGTTGTGATCCTCCCCTATGTCCAACCCTGCCCCTATGCTTTGGAATATATGCTCTTTTTTTTAACTGTGGTGGTGAAATGACCCCCTACAGCGCTGGAGTCACAGATTTACGTAATGTGAGAGCAAGCCCTGTTGCTGTCAAAATAAATAAATCCCTGCTGCAGCTGAATGGCGTACCTGCAAAGCAAACAATGGTAACAATAATTTACAGTAACAATAAAACATTATCTCAATAAAACAACTTTTTTTATTGCAATCTGTGCCAAAAAATAGTAAAACATATATGCCGAAGCATAGGGGCAATCCTCCCCTAATGTCCACCCCTGCCCCCAGGCTTCGGCATATATACTCTTTTTTTTAACTGTGGTGGTGAAATCACCTCATACTGTGCTGGAGTCACGGATTTACGTATCGTGAGAACAAACCATGTTGCTGTCAAAATAAATAAACCCATGCTGCAGCAAATAATGGTTAACAATAAAACACAGTAACAGTACAGTATAACAGTAGGACAGACCTGTAAAGCAAACACAATAAAACACAGTAACAAAACATTACATTATAGCATAAATCACAGTAACAGTAGAATGACATACCTGTAAGCAAACATGATTAAATACAGTAACAATAAAACATTACAGTATAGCAAAAAGAGCAGAATAGAGCGAAAAGAACAAAAAAATTACAACTATTTTGGTCTTTTTTATTTTATTTATTTATTACAATTTTTATTTTATTTTTTATTTATTTTACACTTTTTATTTGTAACTGTAAACGTCAAAGGTTAGGGTCTCTAAAAATGCAATCAGGGTCTCGTCAATACAGACATCTTGATCTGGAATAAACAATGCTGCAAATTGTTAGTTAAAGTGGCTTACGAGGGGCCAAATTTTGTGGAGAAGATCATATTAAGGGTCAACTCAAGGACGGCAGAGTTCATTGTCGTTAAAATGCATGAACCACAAGATTTGGTCGTATCGAGTCCTGGCTACGGCAGCAGAGAACACGGGCATATGGTAAATTGGGTCAGTGGACCAATATGACTGAAACTCATTCTTTTTAGTAATGCCCATGAGGAGGGATAGGCCCAGAAAGGTCTTAAATTCGGGAACCATTTTAGGTTTCCAGCCAAATTCTCTGGCAAGGGTCAAATTTGGATTTACGGCAATACATTGAGCAGCATATAAATTGCTTTGGTCCACAATAGATCTGTACAGATCTTGTGTGGAAAAAAGCTTGTAAGAGTCAAGGGAAGTAAAATCCGCTGTTTACACCTGAATTTCAGGTTGGCCAGTAAATGGGGGAAGTACGGGCGTTGCAGAAGTGCCAATCAGGATTTTAAAATGAATCAGGAAGGACACTATAGGCTCTATGGGCCTGCCTTTGAATTCTTGGTGGATGCGGGAAACTACTTGTGCAAGTCACCACACCAGCTTGAACTGCACTTATGGGACTCTCCATGTCACCAAGTGATACTGCAGTGCTGGTTTGTCTATGACCAGGATGTACTAGGCTGCTGGTGCTTGCCAGTTCACCAGATGGTTGAGTGGCACTAGTACTGGCTCTCTGCTGCATATGAGAACCATGTGGTTGTTGCACCTCAACAACAGAATAATGGGGTCGGGTACACTTGACCTTAGCAGGGACCTCTTCTTTGTCGTTAGAGCTGTCTGTCAGGGTGCCGCTGCTCTCTACAGGTTTGTATAGTGAGCCTGATGCTATACAAGACTAACAATGACACAAACTATCTAACTAGCTAACTAGCATAACATGTGACACTAATTCAGCGATCAGAAAATAGATCTGTACACTATACAGTGGAACCTCAGATTACGAGCATACTCCGTTCCAGGAGAATGCTCGTAATCCAAAGTACTCGCATATCAAAGCGAGTTTCTCCATTGAAGTTAATGGAAACGAAAATAATTTGTTCCGTATTGACCTCAATGGCATACAATACCGCATGCTGCCAGAGGTGGGAGGGTGCCAGAGAGCCTCGGGAACACACGAAAAGGCCTGAGGAAAGCTCCGCTGACCTTGGCAAACCTCGGAAAGGCTCGGGAATGGCATATTTCCGTGTCTTTCCGATCATTTCCAAACTACTCCAAACAGGGCCGTTCGGCTCCGCTTGGCTCCCGCGCCCCCCTGCCTCAGGCCAAACGCGGTACTGCACAACGATTTGGCTTGAATCCTGCTCATTTTGCGAGACAACACTCGCAAACCGAGTTAGGATTTAAAAAAATACAGTGCTCGTATTGCGAAACGCTCGTTACCGCGTTACTCACAATCCGAGGTTCCACTGTACTAGTTACACTGTAAACAGGGGCCGAAAGGGTTAACTGGGGGTTGATCAAGAGGTTAAACTTTTTTGGGGAAATTTATGGGGGGTACCCTAAACCTACCTGGGCCTACCTGGGCTTACCAATAACTGTCACTAAATGCCCTAACGCTGTTTAGTGTCACAAGTGACACCAGTGCAGTGGTCAGTGAAAAATCTGAAAACTGCACTTGGTGACACTGTGACAGGAGTGAAAGGGTTAACTGAGGGGGTGATCAGGAGGTGATCAGGGTGTGAAAAGTGTGCCTATGTGTACTGGGGTTAGTGTAGTGCTTGTTGTACTCATTGTAGATGTCTTCTCTTCGCTCGCTGGAACCAAAAAGGGCTCCACAAGGTGAAAATTACATCACTTCCTCTGCCTTCCTCCCGTCATGCTGTCCTCAAGCAGAGGACAGCTTGACATTCGCCAGAAACGATCAGTAGGTCCAGGCCAGAAATCCTTGGCCTGGGCCTGTAGACTGATCAGTTCTGAAACAAATCTGATCGCCGCAGGGATGGCCTGGGTACGCCCGCTCGTGCCCCCTCCTGGCAGGCATGCACAACGTATGTCTCTACACATCAGGCTCTGTCACAAGGTATGTGACAGTACTATTTATTTTCTCATACGTGAAAACAGTTTATATGCCAATTTATTAATCAGTTGTACATAATAAAAGGGTTATAGCCACTCGTTGTTTATTAATGGGGTGATCTCTGTAATTGGTCACAGTAATCACATGGTACAGACAGGGCCAATCAAAGTGCATCTATAAGTGATAGTTTTGACCAGTCACAGCTATCACAATAGTACACACTGGTGATAAATGGATGCCATTGATAAAAATGATTGCTTATAACAGTGATCACCTCCCTAGAGTAGTTCAGTGTCACTATGATAAAACTGCACTACTCTGGTCACAGTATGTAAATACAATTGTGAAGCAACCCCTAGCGTTGCTAGAGTTCTAGAGTCAGGGTTTTGTGGAGTGTAGGTAAATTTGTGCAGGCTGGCAGCCATGCCTGTGTTATTTCCTGGGTTAAGCAAAGATCCAGGGAGGGCTGGGTGACTTATAGGCAGCATCACTGAGACCTCTACCCTACCAATTAGCCATTTTACCTCCCCGATGTCATGTGACTCGTTAATGTTACAAGGTCTCAGGTGTGAATGGGGAGCAGATGTGTTAAATTTGGTTTTATCGCTCTCACTCTCTCACACTTGTCACTGGAAGTTCGATATGGCACCTCATAGCAAAGAACTGTCTGTCGTCCCAGAAGGAAGCCTCTTTTAAAGATGATGCACAAGAAAGCCTGCAAACAGTTTGCTGAAGACAAGCAGAGTAAGGACATGGATTACTGGAACCATGTCCTGTGGTATGATGAGACAAAGATAAACCTATTTGGTTCAGATGGTGTCAAGCGTGTGTGGTGGCAACCAGGTGAGGAGTACAAAGACAAGTGTGTCTTGCCTACAGTCAAGCATGGTGGTTGGAGTGTCATGGTCGGGGGCTGTATTACTGCTGCCGACACTGGGGATCTTACAGTTCATTGAGGGAACCATAAAGGCCAATATGTACTGTGATATACTGAAGTAGAGCATGATCCCCTCCATTCGGAGACAGCCACAGGGCAGTATTGCAACAACCTCCAAGACAACCACTGCCTTGCTAAAGAAGCTGAGGGTAAAGGTACCCAAGAGGGTTAAAGCAGTGCTGGAAAATAATGGTGGCCACACAAAATATTGACACTTTGGGCCCAATTTGGACATTTTCACTTAGGGGTGTACTCACTTTTGTTGCCAGCGGTTTAGACATTGGTGGCTGTGTGTTGAGTCATTTTGAGGGAACAGCAAATGTACACTGCTATACAAGCTTTACACTCACTAATTTACATTGTAGCCAAGTATAATTTCTTCAATGTTGTCACATGAAAAGATATAATAAAATATTTACAAAAATTTGAGGGGTGTACTCACTTTTGTGCGATACTGTATATATATTTAGAAGTAAGATTTTATGCAGTGGCAAGTTATTACTATTTAGCTGTGCATACAGCTGCTAAACTAATACTGTATAGCTATGCTGAAAGTATATATGTTTAGGTACGTATACAGTAACCCCTATTTTTCATGACCTCCCCTGAGGTCATTTTCTGCTCACTCAATCTTTCTTTCCCTTTTTACCTTAAATTTTTGACATAGGTACGTATTAAGCCTGTTTCTTTTGTTTTAACATATATACTAATATAAACATTGGTGTGTTTGTTTTCTTTTATTGACTATACTATTACTATCATTGTATATACTGATAAATAGTCTATAGCTATTATAATGATGTTGAACAAAGAACTGTATAAAACTGACTTAATTTTTGTTTCCATTAATTAGCTGTCTGATAATTTCATTAACTGGGACATTGAAAATTGATCCCAATAGAAAGCAATGATTACAATCATATTAAAACTAATTGGTTTCATGTTGACAAAATTCTTCCCTCCTGATCTTGTTAGCTGTTTCCAGGGTATTGTGAAAAGGATGCACAGGTGCACAGCTCAAATCATTGCCAATTAGGAGGATGAAAGTGAGAAGCCCAGGAGAAAAAAATATCTATGAACTATTGAAAAAGATGCCAACTCAAAACCTTACTTCTGTACAATGACCTATAGTCCCATGTTTAATTGTAAAAAGTATTGTACTGTAATTTTCAAAAGATGTGAATTCTGGGTTTATTTCTATTTGACTTTGGTTGGTGAAAAATTAGAACATTTCAGCTTAAACAATAACTGGCCCTAGTAAATGAATATGTGAGTTAGGGACCTTAGATTGTAAGCTCCTTTGTGGGGGAAGGGACTAATGTGAATGTAAACTATATGTAAAGTACAGTACTGCGTTAATTGACAGTGCTATATAAGTACCTGTAATAAATACATCATACTCCATAGTGGAAAACTACACTGTATATCACTGCAGATGTATTTTAGCATGAGGGTATCATAGTTACTATATTTGATTCCTATAAATATATCCACATTTGTTACACTGGTGTGCTGTTGCTTTTGAGTTTTACAACTTGAAGGTATATAGGCAGATTCAGGAAGACTTAGGCTGGCGTATCAGTAGATACGCCAGCCTAAGTCTGAATCTGCGCCGACGCAAATTTAAGCGTATTCTGGTAACCAGATATGCTTAAATTAGGCTAAGATACGAGCGGCGTAAGTGTCTTACATCGTCGTATCTTAAAGTGTAATTTTTAGGCTGGCCGCTAGGTGGCGCTTCTATTGCGGGCGGCGTAGAATATGTAAATCCCTAGATACGCCTATTCACGAACGTACGCCCGGCCAACGCAGTACAGATACGCCATTTACGTAAGGCATTTTCAGGCGTAAAGTTATTCCATCAAATAGCTGGACTAGTAATGTTAAGTATGGCCGTCGTTCCCGCTTCGAAATTTGAAAATTTTACGTCGTTTGCGTAAGTCGTCCTTGAATAGGGCTGGACGTAATTTACGTCCACGTTGAAACCAATAGGTCCTTGCGGCGTACTTTGCCGCAATGCACACAGGGATATGTACACGGACGGCACATGCACCATTCCTAAAAAACGTCAATCACGTCAGGTCAACCCATATTAACATAAAACACGCCCCCTCAGCCTAATTTGAATTAGGCGCGCTTACGCCCGCCTCATTTACGCTACGCCGCCGTAACTTAGCAGGCAAGTACTTTGTGAATACAGTACTTGCCTTGCTAACTTACGGCGGTGTAGTGTAAATACGATACGCTACGCCACCGCAAGTATGCGCCGCCGTACCTGAATCCAGCTAATAATCAGGATTTGGCAGCCTGGCTTCTGTAAGATTAAAAAAAAAAAGTGTTGCGCTGTCACGTAATTATTGCATAAATCTCCACAGATATCGTGATAAGTAATAAAAATCCTCAATGAAAGAAATAAAATTATAATGAATAAAGTATGCAAGGAAAAGTCCATAAAGGTGATACACAACTAAGTGTAAATGTCCTTCAGTTCTAATAGGTGAAACACCAAGTGCTCCCCATAGGAAATCAGAACAAATATATTATTTTACCAGATCCTCAAACCAATCAAGGTCTGTACTCGAATCAGTAAGCTTGACCCCTCACTCTGGGTATTTGCCAGCATGGGGCTGGATTCAAGTAGATCCACGCATTTTTACGGCGGCGTAGCGTATCGTATTTACGCTACGCCGCCGTAAGTTAGAGAGGCAAGTGCTGTATTCACAAAGCACTTGCCTCCTAACTTACGGCGGCGTAGCGTAAATGGGGCCGGCGTAAGCGCCCTAATTCAAATGAGGATGAGTGGGCGTGTTTTATGTAAATTATTGGTGACCCGACGTGATTGACGTTTTTTACGAACGGCGCATGCACCGTTCGTAAAAGAATCCCAGTGCGCATGCTCAAAATTCTGCCGCAAATCTTCAATGCTTTAGACGTGAACGTAACTTACGTACAGGCCTATTCGCGAACGAGTTACGCAAACAACGTAAAAATTTCAAAGCGGGAACGACGTCCATACTTAACATTGCGTACGCCTCATAAGAGCAGGAGCAACCTTACGCTGAAAAAGCCTAACGTAAATGACGTAAAAAATAGCGCCGGGCGTACGTACGTTTGTGAATCGGCGTATCTACCTAATTAGCATATTCTTCACGTAAATCGACGGAAGCGCCATCTAGCGCCCAGCGGAAAAATTGCACCCTAAGATACGACGGCGCAGGCTAGGTTTAAGTGTATCTTAGTTTGAGAATACATTTAAACTTACGACGGGCTTAGATTCCGAGTTACGTCGGCGTATCTACTGATACGCCGGCATAACTCTTTGTGAATCCGGCCCATTATGTCTTCTGTGAGGCAGCCTTATTGCCTCACAGAAGACATCTATTCAGACAAAAAAAAAAAGAAAAACATCTATTCAGACAAAACATACGCCAGGCAAGGCAAGGAAGCAGCGGTGACGTCATGGTGCCTGTGGAGAGTGGAGGATGGATCTTTATTTCCTAATGCCTTTTGTAACTTTGCTGCTGTAAGTAGATTTTTATTAAACCTTTTAGCTTTTACTGGACTCTGCACAATGAGATTTTCTCTTCTCATTGACATACTGAATGGCCAGTCTGAGGGTCCTTAAAGGAGTTGTAAAGGAAAAAAAAAAATTTGCCTAAAATGAATGTCTGCAAGGTAGACAGACAGAATAGTGTAATGATTCTGTTAAAAAACAAGTAAATACCTATTAAATTCCTTCATCTATATCACCTCCGGCGTTCTAGTTTCTGTTCTCTCATTCACTTCCTGGTTTGCGGCGCTCGTTAATGTAAGAACTACATTTCCCAGTATGCATTGCAGCACGCCCATTAATTCACACCTCCTTGAAGTCTCTAACACGTAGAGAGCATCCTGCCGCACAGATGTAGTTCCCAGGAGGGAGCGAGCATGTCACTGACCACCGCAGTAAAGCCTCCCTTCACGGTGGTGAGTAACAATCAGACAATCAGGAAGTGAACAGAACAGAGAAGAAATAGAGCAACTTCTGAGCAAAAACAAACAATGAGGAAGTGAAAAGAGGAATGTCTGCAGGTAAAGGATGCTTATTATGAAAAAAAATGTTTTCCTTTACAACCACTTTAAGGATACATTTATATTGTGACTTCCATCAGTGGCATCCACAAGGCAGCTGAAAAGTAATGCTGGTCTGGCATATACCCAGAGTGAGGGGTCATCTCACTGATGCGAGTACAGACCTTGATTTGTCTGGGGATCTGGTAAGAGAAAATATATGCTCTGATTTTCTATGGGGAAGACTTGGTGTTACAGCTATTAACCGCTTCCCGACTGCCGCACGCATACATACATCGACACAATGGAACTCCTGGGCAGAAAGAAGTACCGTATTTATCGGCGTATACCGCGCACTTTTTTGCCCTGAAAATCAGGTGCAATGGGGTGCGCGGTATACGCCGATACCCGCTTTCCCGCGCCGAGTTTGAATACTGCGCCGACATATACCGAGCGCAGTACACTCGGGTATAGTCGGGCAGTCTCGGCTCCTTCCGCGCTCACGTCCTGGACGTACAGCACGTCAGCGCGAGAGTTGCCGAGCCTGCCCGACAATACACGAGTGTACTGCGCTCTGTATATGTCGGCGCAGTATTCAAACTCGGCGCGGGAAACCAGCGGGGAGGACGCCGCAGAAGGATGCCGGACCCGACGAAGAGGACACCCGAAGCCGCAGATGGACGCCGGACCCGACGAGGCCGCCGATGGACGCCGCACAAGACACCAAAACTGTAAGTACAAAAAAACTTTTTTCCACAGGAATCCGCTGCAACTTTAGGGGTGCGCGCTATACGCGGGAGCGCGCTATACCCCAATTCAAGGAATCATAGGTGGCAAGCAGGAAGGAGCAGGAAGGAGAAATCCAATGCAGGCAATGAGTGTAATTTTTTTTATTTACTGCTAAGTAAACTTTTAAAACGGATTTACACTATGTGCATCTTTGCCTTCTCTTTTATTCCTTCCCTTGAGCTGAGATTTTGAACCACTCATATGCAGGGCAGGATTAACAATGGGGCTGATGGAGCTGCAGCTCCAGGCCCCTTTCTCAAGATAGGCCCATTTGCCCAAAAAAAAAAAAAAAAAAAATAATAATTTTTTCTAAGATTTTTTTTTTTTTTTAAGATCGAATTTGGGGGGTTGTAGCTCGATGACCAGAGGTCACAGAAACCCCACATTTGGGGGTAGGCATGGGAAGAGCTACCCCACAACTGGTTAAAATATGGGACGGCTATCATTTATGGTTCCGGAGATACGGGCCTGCTTGCACAGCCTGTCAGAAGCTACATTCAGAGCGGCCAATATAAATACAAGCTGACACACTACAGCAGACTGATAGGATCACAGTGCTTATAATAATTATTTGTATATTACTCATGGTAATTAACCCCTTGCCACCCAGGCCAATTCTGACACTTCTCTACTACATGTAAAAATCATCATTTGTTTTTTGCTAGAAAATTACTCTATGGTGGTCTTTGCACTTTTTATGTTGCAGGGTACAGAGCTGCACGATTCTGGCTAAAAGGAGAATTGCAATTTTTTTGCTTAGAAGATAGATCACGATTCTCTCACGATTGTTGCGGCGTAACATCATCTTTCACATTAAAAAAAAAAAAAAAAAAAAGGGGGGCTAACTTCACTGTTTTGTTTTTATGTTTTGTATTATTCATTGAAGTGGGAAAATGCAGTGTGACATAAAATGATGCAGCAATAGCCATTGTATTCCCTAGAGTCTCTGCTAAAATATATATAATGTTTGGCAGTTCCAAGTAATTTTCTAGCAAATAATATTGCTTTTTAACTTAAGAAACAAGTGTTGGACTTTAAGTGGTTAAATTTAGTTACAATGTTAGTTAGTTACAATGTTTCATTTTGTTTACAAACTTCGCAGACTGCCCAGATTTTTTCTTTACACACAGAAGTGTATCCCTTTGATCTAAGAAGGAAGTGTCAGTTTCAATGTTTCCTGTTAAAAACTTGGCAGACTGCCCAGATATTTTCTTTTGACAGCTGAAAGTCTCTCCACTTTTTATATGAAAGAATCTGCAAACTCTGCATTGAAGATCGTCAGGGGGGTTGAATCGAGATCACGATTTTTTTAACGATTAATTGTACAGCTCTAGCACGGTATTTGCGCAGCAATTTTTCAAACATGTTTTTTTGGAAAAAAATGTTTCATTCATTAAAAAAACAGTTAGTTAGTTAGTTAAGTTAGCACAATTTTTTTTGGTATCCTAAGCGATGCTTTACATTTTTTTAGGTTACATGTTTAGAGTTACAGAGGAGGTCTAGTACTAGAATTATTGTTCTCGCTCTAACGATCGTGGCGTATGTAACCTGTGTGTATCTGGCTCTGATACTACCAGTGCCTACCCAGCCACTGACTAGTATCTCTCCCCAGCCTGTCCCCACACACCCTCTCACCTGCTGACCTGTGGATGGGGGAATCACTCCTGCAGTGTTATTGTGTTCTGCCAGTGCGTACAATGATCAGTGTTGCTAACTTTAGCTGGCAGCACAGATTGTTTTAAGAAAAAAAAAACAGGCTGGTTGTACTCAAGTTGATTAATAGATTGACTTGTGTAAAACCAGCTAGCCCATACATAGATTGACTATGGCTGGTCTCTGCATAATTGGCGTAATTTCAATCCATGCATGACCCGCTTAACCACTACTCAGTCCCTAAATATCCTTTCACTCCTGTACATAGTGCTCACTGTCATACTCTCCACACTCCTCTCCTGTACATAGTGCCCACTGTCATACTCTCCACACTTCTCTCCTACACATAGTACCCACTGTCATACCCTACACACTCCTCTCCTGTACATAGTGCCCACTGTCATACCCTCCACACTCCTCTCCTATACATAGCGCCCACTGTCATACCCTTCACACTTCTCTCCTATACATAGTACCCACTGTCATACCCTACACACTCCTCTCCTGTACATAGTGCCCACTGTCATACCCTCCACACTCCTCTCCTATACATAGCGCCCACTGTCATACCCTTCACACTCCTCTCCTGTACATAGTGCCTGCTGTCATACACTTCTCTCCTGTACTTAGTGCCCACTGTCGCACCCTCCACACTCCTCTCCTGTACATACTGCTCACTGTCATACCCTCCACACTCCTCTCCTATACATAGTGCCCACTGTCATACCCTCCACACTCCTCTCCTATACATCGTGTTCACTGTCATACCCTCCACACTCCTCTCCTATACATAGAGCCCACTATTATACCATCTACATTCCTCTCCTGTACATACTGCCCACTGTCATACCCTCCACACTCCTCTCCTGTACATACTGCCCCATCATACCCTCCACACTTCTCTCTGGTACGTACTACCCTCTGTCATACCCCCTCACTCTTCCTGTACATACTGCCCATTGTCATACCCTTCACACTCCTCTCCTGTACATAGTGCTTTTTTCCGTACCCTTTGTACTCCTCTCCTGTACATAGTGCCCACTGTTAGACCCTCCACATTCCTCTCCCTCACCTGCACATACTTCCCACTTATATACCGTCCATACTCCTCCCCTATGTCGCTTACCCACAAAAACAGTTCTTTAAAATTATACTGAATATCCTCAATGTTACCAGCTCTAGAATGGACTCACTTTTGTTAGTTCAACTAAAGGAAATATCAGTTCTCATATTTGTTCTGCCCCATTATTAGTACTCATTTAATTTTGTGATTACTACTATGATGTATAGAGGAACATCGGGGATCTCAGCTACTCTAAATATAGCACTTATATAAAAAAGTGGCCCTGAAAATATTTTTTAAATGTTGGCAACTGTGCACTTAGGCACTGCCCAAGGGCCACCGTCCACCGGGTCAGTAGGGGGCCCCATGAGAGGCTCCTGGGATCCTGTGATAATAAAGCGGTAGTAAACTTTCCTGACATTACTACTTTTTAGAGGCCCTGGGGTAGGTTATGCCACAACATACAAGTATGCACAGCATATTAGCACATTAGTGTACACTAAAATTTTCAGACTGAGCCCTCCAGTGCTGCGACTAATCAGGCGGGACCTGGACACTTCCATCTTCACCCGGTCTTCCTTCTGGGTTCTGTGCCTTTGGTCACTTGCCTTGGCTGGGCTGCGTTCATGTCATTCCCATGCATTTATTTATTATTTATTACACCCCATTCACACCTCCGCGACAAAACGCCCGACGCCGGCCGCTCGTGCCGCTGGAGGGGAGAATTCCCATTGCTGTCTATGAGATGGTTCACATCTCATAGACGCCGTACACCTGCGGCATGAAAAAAAGTCCCGGACCCTTTTTTTCAGGCGGCATTGGCGTTTCGGGCATACAAAGCAATAGGAAGGATTTGTAAAAAAAAAAGTTACACTATTCGCGGCAAAATACGCCGCGTACGCGGCGTTACTTGTCGCGGAGGTGTGAATGCAGCCTAAAAGGCCCCACCAAAATCCTCAGCACCAGGCCCATGATGTTCTTAATCTGGCCCTGCTCATATGGATCCAAGTCCCTAACATCAAAAGCTGACCTATAGTCAATCCTTCTTCTGGTATAATCATTGCCTGCATTGGATTTCTCCTTCCTGCTTGCCACCTATGATTCCTCTAGGAGTGGGATACCATCATTTACAAGCCTGTATGACCCATTAGGTATAAGCCTATTTTGGGTCCACTGATTCTGGTAAGCCTCCATTTATTTCGGTGGTGGATTCACTTCACTTCATGCCTGCGAAGACAAGTCACTTGATTGTTGATTTACTCACCAATTTCTGAACTGTTTTTAATTTTTATTATATACAAGAGACTTTATCACCAAGTTTTTGTATCTGTATCTGTGGATACACCATCATTCACATTTACGGTCATATGCGATTAGATATATTTCTACTATATCACATTTTTTCACATATATTTAGCGCTACACTTTTTGTTTATAAAGTAGACCTATAAGCAAAACTATTTTTATTTTTTTTATTTTTTTGGGGGAAATAGGGCCAGATCCACAAAGAGCCGCCGTAACTTAAATATTCTGATTTAAGTTACACTGCCGCAAAATTTCTACCTAAGTGCCCGATCCACAAAGCACTTACCTAGAAATTTTAGGCTGTGTAACTTAAATCCGGCCGGCGCAAGGCGTTCCCAATTCAAATGGGGCGAGTCCCATTTAAATTAGGCGCGCTCCCGCACCGGACGTACTGCGCATGCTCGTGACGTCATTTTCCCGACGGGCATAGCGCGAAATTACGTTACGCCGTGTTTTGTGAATCGCGCCGGGTAAAAAAAGTTGCATCGGAAAAAAAAAAAAGATACGGCGGGGAAAAAATAAATAAAAAAAAATAAAAATCAGCGTCGCTGCAAAGAAGGGTCTACTTTTACAAGGTGTAAACAGTTTACACTTTGTAAAAGCAGCCCTAATTTTACGATTGCAACGTAAGTATTTACGGAGATTTCACGAAGCTAAACCGCTTTGTGGATCTCCGTAAGTGCTCATTTGCATACGCGAAGCGGCATTTCGACTCGAAATGCCCCCAGCGGCGGATGCGTTACTGCATCCTAAGATCCGGCAGTGTAAGTCCCTTACACATGCCGGATCTTCTGCCTATCTTTGGGAAACTGATTCTGTGGATCAGTTCCAAAAATAGAAACAGGGATACAACGGCGTATCAGTAGATACGCCAGCGTATCCCTTTTGAGGATCTGGCCCATAGACCTTAATTTCCTGTCCCTTAGTCGAAACAGGAAGTGAGAGGAAATCCTTGAAAATTAAGGGAAACCCTTATTGCCCATTGGAAGATTTCCCCTCTATTAGTTTTCAATTTCAATGATAATGGTAAACAGGACAGACAGTGAAGGTGAATCTCCCTAACCAGGGCACGGACACCAATAAAAACTGACAGGGTTTCTAATCCATCTCCACTCTTTCCAAAACTGCCTCCTCCTTGAATGTGTTCCACATCCGGAACGGCACAAGACAGGGGTGTCCACTTCCCCCCTCCAATTCGCACTGGTCCTGAAACCATTGTTGCAGAAAATCTGATCTAATCCGAACATTAAGGGGGTGCATGTTGGCTCTTTGGAACACAAGCTTTCTACATACACGATGATGTCCTTTTTCATGTAGTGGATCCCCTTTTCTCTTTGACGAACCTGGTGGGAAAGCTGTCCACTTATGGATTAATTATAAAATCTGGGATTCTGCCGATTACCGTTCCCTCGGCCCTGGCCTCCTCCTTGAAGGGATCTTTCACGTGGGCAACCCCCTCTATGAGATACTTTAACTCCCTGTACTCACATAACTATGTCCCTCTACTCGGGAAGATTCGTCAAGATTTGTAGTCATTGGATAAAGCATCCTTCACATGAGTTGGCTGCACAAATATTATTAAAATGACAATATTGCTCCGCATACTCTTTTTCCTGCAGATGGTACCTGTGCATTTACCTCTGCGCTTCTTTGTGGAGCTCCGCAGTCTTTTCATTACGTTTGTGTGGGGCAGTAAGAGACCACGCCTTGCCATGGCATTGCTACAAAGCTCTAAGTGAACAGGGGGCATGGTGTACCCAACGCATTCAAATACTACCAGGCGATTGCACTGCAGCGTGTTCTCAACTGGAAGTTCCACTTCTGCCCTTAAGTTCTGGGTTCCCCAAGAAAAGACTATAGCAGGTCGAGACCTGTTCATTCTCTGAGGGTCTGGGATAGATTAAATGGTCATTTGGCACTGGCCCCACAGATGTCTCTGTTAGCGCCCGTGTGTGGATATCCATAGTTTCCCCCTGGGGAGTGGCTGTCCTTCCTTGGATCTTGAGTGAGTGAGAGGGTTGTCAGTCTGGCGCGCTTTGTGGAGGGCCATACATTGGTCCCACTTACCACCCTTAGGGAACTATTTGATAGTTTCCACTTCGATTTCTGGAGGTATCGTCAAATAGCAGATTTCATAGCCATACAACACAGAAATTCACAGATTAGGTCTAATCTCACCGAATTTGAATGCCTATGGGCCACTAGTGACCCTCTACCCCATATGATTTTAGTCTTATACAAGATGTTGGATGCAGCTATATCTAGCCCCAAGTCTTTTTTTATGAAAGAATGGGAGCGAGACCTTCAGTGCAAATTCACTAATGAGCAGTTGTATCACCTATACCGCCTGATCTACTCGAGTTCAGTGGATGCCAAGACCCAAGAGAATAATTGCAAGCTTTTATCAAGGTGGTATAGGGTACCCTCCTCCCTAGAATTTATCCCTTCAAACAGGAAGTTTGGAATCCTGCAATTCTGACAAAATCACCCCTTGCCTTCTGCCGCAGATGCTCATGGGTGGGTCTGATGGTGTGGTGGGACATGCGTCTGAGGATTGCGGGGACAACCTGGTGCACACATCTGCTCATGGTGGTTTGTGACATCCCAGCCACTACTCCACTTGTACGCTGGAATGATCCACTGGCAAGGAAATGGAGTGTTGCCAGTACCTTGACCAGTGGCTGCACTGCATGTGAGCGTTGTGTCTGGCTGGTGATGTCATCATGCAGGGTTGTGGCTAATTCCAGGATGGCAGCAGTGCTGAATCTGAAGATGCGATACACCTCCGAATCCCCCATGCCAAAGACATTCATGCACATTTGGTATATCCTCTCCTGTGCCCTCCTCCTTCTACGCGCCTCTGAACACACTAGTAGTGCTATGACCATGCCTGCCCCTGGCATGTTGGCATACGGATGTGTTGTCCTGCAAGTGTGGTTGCTCAGCTCGTCCATAACGGTGCTGCTGAAGCTGCTCTCCAGCTGACCTGCGCACGTCTGGTGCACAGTTACCCCTGCTTTATGAGGGGTAACTTTAGGCCGGACGTACAGCTTACGCGCAGCGCGCGTAGCCTGCGCCGGACAAACGTACGTTCGGGAATCGGCGTATCTCCCTCATTTGCAGATTTGCATAGGGAATTAATGGGTGCGCCAGATGCGTCCAGCGTAAATATGTGCCCACGCTACGCCGTCGTAGGAAAGTTACGTCGGTCGGAAGAAGCCTAATTTCAGGCGTATCTAGTAGAGTTGAGCGGACACCTGGATGTTCGGGTTCGGATCCGAACCCGAACTTAAAAAAAAAAGTTCGGGTTCGGGAACCCGAACCCGAACTCCGAACCCCATTGTAGTCAATGGGACACGGACTTTTAGAAAAAAAAATGCGCGGATGTCCCCGCAAATTCAATAACCAGACGCTTTAGGTCCGGTATGGATATTAAGCGGAACCCCCACCGTCAATTTAAAAAAAAATGACGTGCGGTTCCCCCTAAATATACATAACCAGACCCGTTATCCGAGCACGTTGACCTGGCCGGCAGCAGAAAAGAGGGGGGGACAGAGTGCGGCCCCCTCCTCTCCTGAACCGCACCAGGCCACATGCCCTCAACATGGGAAGGATGTCCCCATGTCGATGGGGACAAGGGTCTCATCCCCACAACCCTTGCCCAGTGGTTGTGGGGGTATGCGGGCGGGAGGCTTATCAGAATCTGGAAGACCCCTTTAACAAAGGGGACCCCCAGATCCTGACCCCCCCCTGTGTGAAATGGTAATGGGGTACACTGTACCCCTACCATTTCACGAAGGAAGTGTAAAGTCTTGTAAAAAAAAACACACACACACACACTGTAGAATAAAGTCCTTTATTAATAATAATAAAAAAAAAAAAACTCCAGCGGTGATAATCCACTCGTTCCCGGCTTCCTGCTCCAACGTTGTCCTGATCCAGCGACGGGTGCGGGTGATCTCCAGCGACGAGAAGATCCAGCGACGGGTGATCTCCGGTCCAGCGATGAGAAGATCCATCCATCCAGAGCGCAGCATCGCCGACCTCCTCTCACCTCTGGACACAGCCCAGCGAATGACGCGCTGCAGCTGTGACATTACTTATATAGAGGAGGCAGGGCCACCCGTCACGTGCCCCACCAACCTCTGACGTACCCTCTGCTACGTCACTGGGTAAGCCCCGTCTTCCCTCTTCCTGGGCTCCCCTTAATATCCATACCAGACCTAAAGGGTCTGGTTATTGAATTTGCGGGGACCTCCGCGCATTTTTTTTTTCCCGAACTCCGATCCCGGACCCGAACTTTTTCCAATTGTTCGGGTTCGCTCAACTCTAGTATCTAGTTCTGTGGGTACGGCGCATAGATACGGCGGCGTATATATACACTTACGCCGCGCATCTCGAGATACGCCAGCGTAACTTCTTTGTGAATCTGGGCCAAATTGTTTATAGCCTATCCCCAACCCTAACAGTTATAGTAGAACTCCAGTTAAAAAGTAACACTGTAAAAATGAATAGCCTTTTAGAGTACTGTATAAAAACATAATTTAATGTAATACTCACCCTAAGTTCAGAGCTGTCCTCCACAGTATCTCTTTCTACTACAAGATCTCCACAGTCTCATGTCAGGCATTATTCAACCCATTTCCTGTAAACCCAAACTGTCATGGACCTGTCCCAGCCTGTGAGCTCTTCTCTTGTCAATCAACTTTCTCTTCTTAACCACTTCAGCCCCGGACCATATTGCTGGTCAAAGACCAGAGCACTTTTTGCAATTCGGCACTGCATCGCTTTAACTGACAATTGCCCGGTCGTGTGACGTGGCCCCCAAACAAAATTGGCGTCCTTTTTTTCCTACAAATAGAGCTTTCTTTTGGTGGTATTTGATCACCTCTGCGGTTTTTCGTTTTTGCGCTATAAACAAAAATAGAGCGAAAATTTTGAAAACAAAACAATATTTTTTACTTTTTACCATAATAAATATCCCCCAAAAATATATAAAAAAAACATTTTTTTCCTCAGTTTAGGCCGATACGTATTCTTCTACATATTTTTCATTAAAAAAATCGCAATAAGCGTTTATTGATTGGTTTGCGCAAAAGTTATAGTGTTTACAAAATAGGGGATAGTTTTATGGCATTTTTATTAATATTTTTTTTTTTACTAGTAATGGCGGCGATCAGCGATTTTTTACGGTACTGCGACATTATGGCGGACACTTCAGACACTTTTGACACATTTTTGGGACCATTGGGACACTTCGGACACTTTTGACACATTTTTGGGACCATTGGCATTTTTATAGAGATCAGTGCTATAAAAATGCATTGATTACTATAAAAATGCCACTGGCAGGGAAGGGGTTAACACTAGGGGGCGAGGAAGGGGTTAAGTATGTTCCCTGGGTGTGTTCTAACTGTAGGGGGGTGGACTCACTAGGGGAAATGACTGGTCGCTGTTTATACATTGTATGAACAGACGGTCAGGCATTTCTCCCCTGACAGTACACAATAGTTTACACACACAGCTCCCGGTTCTCGCTCTGTAACGAGCGATCGCGGGTGCCCGGCGGCGATCGGGGCAAGTCAGGGGCAAGCGGGGGGCGTGCGCGCGCCCCTATTGTCTGCTCGGCGAGCTGACGTATAGCTATGTGATCTCGCCCAGCAGAGCCGACCTGCCGCCGTATAACTGCGGCGGCTGGTCGGCAAGCAGTTAATAGGCCTAATGTACACTACAACTACTAAAGTGAAGTTTAGAAGCAGTTGGGCATTTTTTCAGCAGCCCCTGAACTCTATGTTATCTTATCTCTACATGTACACTCAGTCATTTATAGTAATTTATGCCTCGTACACACGGCCAGGCTTTCCGTGAAAAAGAGTCAGACAGGCTTTTTTTCTTGGAAAGTCCGGCCGTGTGTAGCCTCCATCTAACTTTTTTTGTCGGAAGTCCGACAGACCTTAGATGGAGAACCTGTTCTTTAGCTTTCCATTGGACTTCTGATGGACTCACGGTGGACTTTTGCATGATCAAAAGTCCGACCGTGTGTACGAGGCATTAGAGGCAGTTGAGGTTACAGGCATTTTTTTGAAAGCAGAAAAATTGCGTTCAGAACTGTAGTTTACCTGCCTTTCAAACATCAAATGCTTGTAACTGCGTGTAAGTGTGGTAAACCGTGTTTATGTGTGTTTACATTTATAAGCGTTTTTAAAGTGGAAACATGTTCTGATAATTTTTGAACATATAAAAATGTTGAAAAAACACACGTTTCCCCACATGCTGTTACCTGCATTAATGGATGAGTCCAGTAGCAATGAACTCTGGTCCTCTCACGTAATTTTCTATGTCTGTAAAGCCTCAGCAACAGCAACATTAGCAGCATTTCCTCACACATGCTCATGATGGAATCCATAGTGAAAACACAAAAAATAAGACAGCTTTCTACAAGCACACTGCTCTCTCTTCTTTCACAGAATGACTGAAATAGTTAATAATTTACTTGAGTTTAATGCATTGTGGGCATTTTGGAGGGTCTCCTAAGGTTATCTTTAACCATTTGCTTACTGGGCACTAAACCCCTCTTCATGCCTAGACCAATTTTCAGCTTTCAGCACTGTCACTCTTTGAATGGCAAATGCAACACTGTACCCAAATTAAATTTTTATAAAGAAAATCCACAAATAGAGCTATCTTTTGGTGGTATTTAATCACTGCGTTAAAAACCTAAAGTGCTACGAAAACAGCCCAATTGCACTGCTCAGCACCAAAAAAGAACCCCTTTAGGGAAATAGTTAATAATAATAATGTTATCTCAGTACAGTTTTAAAAACCAGTATAATAATAGTAAGTGTTCTGCATTTACATTAGCAGCTGCTAAAAATAATATGAATGTTAGCAAAATATGACTATAAATGATATTAGAAAGTTCCCTACAGTCCAATGTCCTAAAATGTCACAGCAGTGCTCATGTCAATCAGTCCAGTTATGACACGCTTTCATATGTTTCTGCACATATAAGAATAAAACGGTAAGCGCAATTTTTTCTTCTCAAGTAGTGTGATTCATATTGTGGTTGACCTAGTTGATACCGATTTTATACCATCCACCAAGATTGCCACCACGTGAGGAAAAAAACTCCCCTTAGGGAGTGCACTCAGCAGATAAAAAGATCATATACTCCTTTTAATATGGTCTTTGGCCACCGCTTCAAAAGAACATCTACCAATTCTGCTAGCCTTATGCCGCGTACACACGATCGGTAAATCCGATGAGAATGGTCTGATGGACCATTTTCATCGGTCCAAACCGATCCTGTGTGGGCGCCATCGGTTATATAACCATCGGTCCATCGGTCCGTTCTCATCGGATGGACCGATCGTGTGTACGCGGCATTACTGGATATACAAGGCTCCAAATGGGATAGGATCATATAAAAAAATGGAATGTCCACATAGTGTAATCCTGTTTACCATTTATTATAGCCCAAAATCCCCCCTTATACATAGTCACCAGTCACCATTTTGTTTCCAGAGAAGAACGTCCGTCTATAACAGCCCGCATGTCTTCTTCTTGGTATTCCAGCTGACTCTGACCTGTAAACGTCACTTCAGGTTTGTCGTAGATCCATTTATGGATCAGACTTCCCTATCCCAGCATTGAAAATCTAGTTTGAACATTCTAACTTGTGGGCTAAAACTGATCTTCAAGACCTGATACAGGTTACTCAGGACGTGTTCCAAAATATTGTATATGGGAGTACGCCTATTTGAAGCTGAAGTGGGCAAAAATTTGAGCCCTAAGATCACGAGAGATCTTAACACACATGGGGCCAGATTCACAAAAGGGATACGACGGCGTATCTCCTGATACGCCGTCGTATCTCTGTTTCTATCTATGCGACTGATTCATAGAATCAGTTACGCATAGATATCCATAAGATCCGACAGGTGTAATTGTTTTACACTGTCGGATCTTAGGATGCAGTACCGCGGCCGCCGCTGGGGGGAGTTTGCGTCGTAAACCAGCGTCGGGTATGCAAATTAGGAGTTACGGCGATCCACAACGGATTTTTGCGTTCGCTACGTCACCGCTAGTCTAGTTTCCCGTCGCAAAAATAGTCGTCGTTTTGGGTGCCCTAACTTTAGTCAGCAATCGTATTGCTGTCTAAAGTATGGCCGTCGTTCCCGAATCGAAATTTTAAATTTAACGTCGTTTGCGTAACACGTCCGGGAATACGGAAGTACGCTACGCGTGTCGCCGTTCGAAAAAATTACGTCACAGCGAGCAAAGCACAACGGGAATTGCGAAACGGAGCATGCGCAGTAGGTCCGGCGCGGGAGCGCGCCTAATTTAAATGGCACACGCCCATTTGAATTGGCCCGCCCTGCGCCGGAGGCTGCCAGCGTAGTTTTCATCGCAAGTGCTTTGTGAATCAGGCACTTGCGATGAAAACTTGCAGCGGTGTAACGTGTCTACGATACGTTACGCCGCCGCGATTCTACGTGAATCTGGCCCATAGCTTCTAAGTTGGAGTAGTTAACTTTAAAATTTGATAACTCTCTATTATTTATCCAATTCTACCTAAAGAATGGAAAGGAAGATCGGGGGGATGTTACAAAGAAAATAAATTCTTTCGAAAAGACATTTATTTTATGTTTCCCCCTCCAGTGTGGAGGTGATTAGATATTGAGTGACACCTTAAAAAGGGTTCTAGGGTGAGTATGAACATAAGCGGTGAGAGGGAGCACCCTTGGCGAGTCCCATTCTTTATGGAAAGGGCCTCTGAGATGGTATAATTATTTTTACCTTAGCCAATGGGTCAGAGTACAGTGCAAAAAGCCATTATTTCATCCCCTCTCCTAGACCTCTCCTAGACCTACATGGTCTAAAGTTGCTTAAAGAAAAACCCAATTGCCCCTATCAAAAGCTTTTTCCATGTTTGAGGATAAAAGCACTAATGGGATATGGCACGTTTGGGGGTAGTGTATGGTGTTCCGTTGCTAATTGTCTAGACATGTTCAGAACGAAAAAATGTGTTCAGTTTCATTTCATTTTTATTTGTTATTTACATAAATTTGTTTAGTTAAATTAGTTTCATTTGTTTTTTATTCGTTTTCGGAATTTGTTTTGTTTATTCGTTTTTGAATCAAATTCGAATAGTTTTCAAATTTGAAAAGTTTTTGAATTTGAATCGTTTTCAAATAATTTTACAATTTCCAAAGAGAATAAAATAGAATAGAAAATAAAGGAATAGAATAAAATGAATAGAATAGAAAAAAATATATAATATAATAGAGAAAAACAGAACAAACTAGGATAGAAAATAAGAGAATAGAATAAAAGAAGAATAGAATAAAATAGAAAGCTTATAACCATCTTCTGAAATTAAAATAGAATAGAAAGAATATAACTATTTTCCAAAAGTCAAATATAATCAATTTGAATTTGAGTAGAATAGAATAGAAAAAAACAACAGAATAGAATAGAATAAAATGAATATAACCATCTTCCTATTCTAATCTGTTCTATTCAAATTGGAATTGATTCTATTTGAATTTTTGAATGGTTATATTCTTTATTTTAATTATATATATTTTTTATTTGCTTATTCTATTATATTCTATTATTTGCTATTCTATTTTATTTTGTATTCTTTTTTATTCCATTCTATTATTTTCTGTTCAAATTTATTCTATTCAAAATTTTAATTTCGGAAGATGGTTATATTCTTTCTATTCTATTCTATTCATTTTTTCTATACTATTGTGTTATTTTCTATTCTATACTATTCAAATTTGAATTGATTCTATTTGAATTTTGGGGAATGATTATATTTTTCTATTTTATTCTATTCTATTGTTTTTTTAAATTATATTATTTTCTATTATATTATAGTCTATTCTATTATTTATTCATTCTATTCTATTCTTATGTATTCAAATTTATTCTTTCAATGTTATTCTTTTCTATTTCTTTTCTTTTCTATTTTTTTTCTATTATCTTCTAGTCTATTCTGTTCTTTTATTTTCTATTCTATTTTGTTCTGTTTTATCTGTTATATTCTTTTCTAGTCTGTTTTTTTTTCTATTCTATTCCTATATTTTCTATTCTAGCTTATTCTCTTAGGAAATCAGAAAACTTTTTGAATTTGAAAACAATTCGAAAACTATTTTGATTTGAATTCGAAAACGATTCCAAAATAATTTGAATTAGAATTTTGTCCAAATTTTTTTTCTTTGTTAATTCGGATTCATTTAAATTCGGTACTATTGTAATTCAGGAATTCGGATACATGCGAATTTCTGAAAAACAAAAATTTGGCAAAATTTTAATTCGGAACGAACCGCACATGTCTAGTATTGTCCTCACCTTCCCTGCCCAGAGTGAACCCAGATAGATCTGGAATTGCAAGAGTTGGGATACATGAAGCAGTCTGGAAAACAGGAAGCAATCTGGATATTTACCATCTAAAATATAGTTAATAAGCTGTGTACCCATCGGTAAAGAACTAAGATTTGCAATCTTGTTGCATTTTTTGGCAAACATTCTAGTCTTAAATCAATAGATGATTGACTATACTGAACTGGTTGAAATCCTTACTTATTTTTTTTTTACTGAACAGAGAAAAGCCATCTATATATAAGATTGCCCTATTCTTTAATTTTTTAAGAGCTGCCTGCACTTCTTTGTTTCTTAAGGAATAAATAAAAGGATTAAGCAATGGAGTTAAGATTGTGTAAAGCACAGCCAGAATCTTGTTGAAACCAGAGAATCCGCTAGTAGTTGGTCGTACATAGACAAAGATCATTGTACTATAGTAGACTGTAACTACAGTAAGGTGCGATGTAAATGTTGAACTAGCTTTTTTCCTTGCCATTCCTGAAGATATAGCCAGTACAGTGGTGAGTATTCTGAAGTACGATAGCAAGGTGATGATACAGGATCCCACCAGTATGAGAGAAGCCAGGAGGAAGATAAACAACTCTGTATGATGTACATTGGTGCACGCCAGTCTGAGGAGTGGTGTGATGTCACAGAAGAAATGTTGTATATGGTCAGGACCACAAAACTGCAATGCAGAGATGAAAAGAATAGAGAACATAGTAGATATGAAACCTGTTGACCAACAACAACTCACCAAGCAGTTACATATCCTGGAGGTCATGAGAGAGTGATAATGTAATGGTTTACAAACTGCTAAAAACCTATCATAAGCCATTATAGCAAGTAAAAAACATTCTGTGGACCCAAGTGATCCAAAAAAGTACAGTTGGGTAAGGCAAGCTACAAATGAAATAGAGCTGTTGCCTGTCACTGAACTGTGAACCATTTTGGGAACAGTGACAGAAATGTAACATATTTCCAAAGCAGCAAGATGGCTAAGGAAATAATACATTGGCGTGTGAAGATTCTTCTCAAACATGCAGATAATGATGATAATGAGGTTTCCAGAGACTGTTAGGACATAAATAATAGTAAACATCATAATGAAAATAATGCGTCCAGCAGGGGAGTCCCAAAGTTGAAGGAGGAAGAAAACTGTGACTTGGGTGCTGTTCATACCTTCCATATTCATGTAACTTAGAAGCAAAAAGGAAAACAGTTATCTTTTATTCAGCTACACTACATAAAGAATTAACATTTGTAAAAATAACATAACCTTTAGAGCCAGTTCACACTGGGGCAGCACGACTTGCTGAGCGACTCGGCAAGGCGATCTGCCCATGACTTCAGAGGCGACTTGCAAAATGACTTCTGTATTGAAGTCAATCCAAGTCGCCCTGAAGTCGTCCCAAAGTAGTACAGAAACCTTTTTCTAAGTCGGAGCGACTAGTCGCTCCTATTAGAACGGTTCCATTGTACAGAACGGAGCGTGACTTGTCAGGCGGCTAAGTCGCCTGACGAGTCACGCCTGTGTGAACCGGCTCTCACTGTATTAATAGAGAAGTGCCATGGGTGTAGAAAATAGGGTTGTCCCGATACCACTTTTTTTAAGACTGAGTACAAGTACAGTACTCACCAATTACCGATACTTTTTTTAAATCTCATGTGACAGTGGCACATGTGTCAGTTTTTTTTTACAATTCGTTTTTCAATTTAGGGGGGGTGGACAGTGTCAGTGTGTTTTTTATTTTATTTTTTATTATTTTTTACAATAATTTTTTTTTATTATTTATTGCAGTTCTTTTTTTTTTATCAGCCCTGTTGGGGGCTTTGGTGAGATATCAGGGGTATTAACAGACCTCTGACATCTCCCCTTTGAGACAGGGAAAGGGACTAGGGATTTAGATTCCCCAGTCCCTTTCTTAGCAGCCACAGTTTTGCTGAAAATGAATGGAGAGAAGACAGCAGCTCCTCTCCATTCATAAACTGAAACATTGTAAACACAGTTTACGATGTTTCAATTATGTGAATGGACAGAGTCACAGCAGCATGGAGGGGGACAGCAGCACGGAGGGGGACACAGAGGAGAAGAGAGGGGGACATGGAGCAGCACAGAGAGGGACACGGAGCAGAAGAGAGGGGGACACAGAGCAGCACGGAGGAGGACACGGAGCAGAAGAGAGGGGGACAGCAGCACAGAGGGGGACACGGAGCAGAATAGAGGGGGACATGGAGCAGCACGGAGGGGGACACAGATCAGCATGGAGGGGGACACAGAGCAGCATGGAGGGGGACACAGAGGGGGACAGCAGCACAGAGGGGGACTGGAGGAGAATATGGGGACAGTCAGCAGTGAACGTGTGTGGTAAAGTTACAAGCACCGTTCACCGATGATTTCACTAAAACAGCTGAAAACCATGGGGGGGGGGGAGCGGAGAAACGGACCAGCTGTCAGACTTTGAAACCTATACAGGGTGATCAGTGCTTGTAACTCTCCCATCGCACTGATCACCCTGACTTCCCAGGAATCGGGTGAAGCATCGGAGCATTTGCCCGAGTACAAGTACTCAGGGAAATGCTCGGTATCGGTACCGATACCGATACTAGTATCGGTATCGGGACAACCCTAGTAGAAAGGGTTACTTATTTGTAGTACGTTTGGACTTTGATGGTACCGTATATTAACTGGTATTAAACAGTCAAGATTAAGAGAATTCCAATTTTTTACAAAAGTATATATAATAATCACATATTCATAGAATCAGAATGAATCATGACAATCAAAGAATAATTGTTGTACATCCTATCATAACAAATAGAACATAGATACCATCCATATATTGTAATTGCTCTACATGTTTTGCAGGTTTACTGTATATTTGCCACTTTTTCAGGAGCTTTCTATGATCAGATGGCATAAAGAAAAGATTGTTATGTAACTAAAAAATAGATAGAAAAAACGGTATATATGTTGTTCAAACGGTACATTTTGTGAATACACATAATCATAAATTTATATAAACAAAAGGACATCCGTTGTGTTTTCATTCATATGTCTTACCAAAAGGGCCAAACTAGGGACCCGGAAAGAAGGTGACCCACCTCGGAGGGCACGAAAGCCAGACAGACACCAGTTATCAATAGTCTAATTTAGAAGAAAAAAAGGAATTTCTTAAAAAAAATATATTAAGATTAAATGAATTCAGCAGGTCATCCCACAGGGAAAATACATATATATATATATATATATATATATATATATATATATACCGTATATATATATATATATATATATATATATATATATATATACCGTATATATATATATATATATATATATATATATATATATATATATATTCATACCGTATATATATATATATATATATATATATATATATATATATATATATATATATATATAAAATAAGGTTTATTTTATTTTATCTTCTATAAGAATGTTACTAAAGTTTACATACCTATGGGGGGGGGGGTTAAATATGTAATTATTATTATTATTATTATGTGATTATTATATATACTTTTGTAATCCATTTTTTTGCAATTATCTTAATCTTGACTGTTTAATACCAGTTAATATACGGCACCATCAAAGTCCAAACACAGCCTCTCCTTCTCTTTTTCTATAACCTTTACTGTAAATAAATATATAAATGCACAGTCCAAAGGCACTCATCTAGGTCACCTACTAATTTTACATATACTTAGAGCCTGTTTCAGCTGTGAAGGGATCCTCACTTTGGTGTGAGATTCATAGCAGACATGTGGGTGTTGCCGACAAAAGAGAGTATTCTTCATATACCGTACTTTTCAACATTTTCCGCCTCATCGAGAAGGGGTGGACAGTAATGGAGTGTGTAAATAGCTCCTCAATAAATACATCTTTGTCTCTAGCTCGCTAGTTACAATTGCACCTACAAGAAAACCATGTGATGTAGCACCACAAATGTGGGTGTAATATACCGTACATAAAAAATATGATAAATTTAGAGTTTCTGCTGATGTGTCAAATAGAGGAAACACTTACATTAAAATAAGCAAAAACACAAAGTAGAGTACATTGTGCTGTGGTTATTCTGTGCTGACACATGATAGTACTGTAATATTAGTGTGTCTTTTATTTATAAATGCTGTGCATATAGTATAGTGCAGTAACATGTTGTAGAGTTGTACCCAAGGGTCTAGTCTTAACTAATTAGAAAGACAACATTCTTCTAATTGCTTCCCTAAAGAAACTAGAGCTTAGAAAATATATCTCTCTTTATTACAGACCATATACTATTGTACATGAATGAAAAAAAAAAAATATATATATATATATATATATATATATATATATACACACACACACACAGACATATAGATAGATAGATAGATAGATAGATAGATAGATAGATAGATAGATAGATAGATAGATAGACAGACAGATAGATAGACAGATAGATAGATAGATATTCTGTATACAGCCCTCAAAATTTCCACTTGCCTACTAGCATTTGGCGAGTGGATTTAAGCTGGGGGCGAGTGATGACAGGGCATGACCAATCTTCCTCCAATCTGTGCCTACACATAGGCCTCGTACACACGGCCGAGGAACTCGACGTGCCAAACACATCGAGTTCCTCGGCCAGTTCAGCACTGAAGCCGCCGAGGAGCTCGGCGGGGAGAGAGCTCCCATAGAACAATGAGGAAATAGAGAACATGTTCTCTATTTCCTCGCCGAGCTCCTCGTCGGCTTCCTCGGCCGAAAGTGTACACACGGCCGGGTTTCTCGGCAGAATTCAGCCAGAAACTCGGTCGGAAGCTGAATTCTGCCGAGGAAACTGGTCGTGTGTACGGGGCCTTAGAGTCCTGATGAGATTGGCGGCCGAAGAGGAAAGGTGCATGCTCGGGAAAAGTAGTCTGGTGAGCCGCGCACAGGCAGAGCAGTACACAGGTGCTCTCCTTACAATTCTCATTAAGCCATGGGACCTAACATTATGACCTCTCTGAGCCTGCCCCCCTCCCCCGGGCCCTGACCAATGTAGCTGGAGAGCAGAAAGTAATGAGTGAGGTGGAGGATTGCAAAAATTACCACTCCGGTGCAGCGCTCACTGAAAGTTGCCCTGACATGAGAGCGGCAGCCTTCTAGTTTGTGCAGTTTTCTTCTCCTTGTGCTCTATGTAAGTGTCCAACAGTTTAGCCTGAGCACTGTGAACAGACTGGTCTCAATGTGTGCTGTGCGCTGTCAGTGTGCGCTGTGCTATGGTGTCAATGGCTGTGCAGTTGTGTGGATCTCAGCGCTGGATTGTACTCCCTCCTGTGCTGCAGCTCCTCTCCTCTCTGCCAGCCTGAATAAAAGGGGGAAGTGGGAACATGCAAGCGTGGAGCCGCACACACAGGCTCCTGATGATGAGATGAATGGGAGAGAAAGAGAGGATGGATGGGAGTTGCAGAGGAGACAGCAAGAGAATGGGGAAGAGACCCAGTTCTAGTGCCCTGTCCCTCTGGTCTGCCCCCAGTGCCCTGTCCCTCTGGTCTGCCCCCAGTGCCCTGTCCCTCTGGTCTGCCCCCAGTGCCCTGTCCATCTGGTCTGCCCTGCCCTGTCCATCTGGTCTGCCCCCAGTGCCCTGTCCCTCTGGTCTGCCCCCAGTGCCCTGTCCCTCTGGTCTGCCCCCAGTGCCCTGTCCCTCTGGTCTGCCCCCAGTGCCCTGTCCCATTTTGTTAAAGTTGTTGTTGGTAATATTGAATTTTGTAACTTGATTCTGCATAAAACATTGTCATTCCATGAGATAATCTACGAGGGCGTGTTTACGGGTGCAATTAGGCACAGGGCAGTGTATGAATTAGGTGGGGCAACTGGTGGCGAGTAACTCTTGAGGCCTGGCTAGTAGCTCAGGACTTAAAATGTTGAGCCCTGCTGTATATATGATTTAGCAACACCCTAAGGATACAATATCAGTCAGCTTGGTAAATCATGCATGGTTTGACAACAAATGTTTTATCTGAATCCAGGGGGCTTATATTTAAAGCTTGGATGAATTAAGGAACATTCTCCTTGGTTTGTCCCATGAAATATTTTGCGGTGAATGTTAGGTGAATGAGAGAAAATGTGTAGACTGAAAAGCAATGGGTCTACAGTGAATGGTTGCCCTGTCCACTAATTTGGCAAATAATTCTTTTTTCTATTGACATAAGTCTGTTGGGATGTACAAGCTTTAGCAAGTTGGAGTAGGCAGTCCCAATTTGGATAGAAGTGGTTTCATAATTTTATATATAACAAGAACAATGACCTGGAAGAACAAGGTCAAAGAAACAGCTGGAATGGGGGAAAATTATATTTGCCTCTTCATAGAACCAAACTCTAGATGACCTCAGTGTAAAACTGAGGCAAATCCAGAAAAATGTGTCATTCTGCAGCACTGACAGGAAAAGGATGTATCTGGCAACAGAGGAGATTTTACAGAGGCACAGCTACAGGAGGATCACTGTATTGTAGAGCTGTGCACAGCCAGTCTTAAGCCTGCCCTCCATCCACTAGGGGGCGCACTGAGGATGTGAACTGCTAGAGACTCTGGAGAGAACTGTGGAGGATTGTGGCAAGTGCAGTTTCTACAGACTGAGTTGACTTCAGACTCTAAAAGGGAAAGACTTCAGCTTCCAGAGGCACTGAGATGAAGAGTAGGATAGAATTAGGACTTAACCTCCCTGGCGGTATGATTCTTTCAGAAAAAAGGTGCTGAAAGCGGTACCATTATTTGCAAGGAAATTTGGCGTTTTATATTGTAGGTCTGTAATTTTTAGAAATAACTCACTTAAATCTGACCAAACAAGATTCTAATAGGCATCCCGGGTATGACATTTTTTTAAAAACAAAATTATAAATTATAATATAATAAATAATTATAAATAATTATAACAAATAATAATATAATTATAATAAAAATTATTCAATAATGTAATCAAATCAAAATCACTGAAATTTGCTCAGTTGCAGAATTGTTGCTGTCATTATTTTTTTTTTTATGACAAATTTCCCCACAAATCGCTATCGCACAATTCTGCAAGTGATTATAATTTATTATCGCTGTTTTCTAGCTGATCTAAAACTATTTTTGACATAAAGCGACACTTTTGGTTGCTATGGACAATCTACAGTTTGCAGGGAGAAAGAAACGTTTTTATTATATAAAATGACACAGGACAGACCACTAGGGACAAGGGGGGGGAGTGTTTTTTTTACATACAGTACTGTAATCTATAAAATTACAGTATACTGTATGTAATGTGTTTGTTTGCTTTTTTGAATTTGGCGCCGTTCTCCGTCCCCGTGCGTCGTAACGTCGCAGGGAACGGAGATCGGCGTCACACAGAGGCACTGTGTGAATCGAGCGAGGTCCCGCTCGCTCACACAGCGCGGTGGCATCGCTGGATCCAGGGACAAGGTAAGTAAACCATGCCTGTGGATCTAGCGAGGCAAGCCCGAGTCTGACTCGGGGTTACCGCTCGCAGCAGGAAAATCTAACCCCGAGTCAGACTCGGGAATACCGCCAGGCAGGTTATGGGACCCAAAAGACAAAAAGAGAAGGGGGCAAGAGGACTATATCGGTACTGTATAGACAGGTAAACTCAGAGAGTAGTAAGGTAAAATATATATATATCAATTTATTAACATGGTATCAAAAAGACAAGCATAGTCATAAAATACATCAAAACAATAATACAGTACAATGAACATATAGCGAGACCAGTCTTGGGATCACCCCCCCTTCTCTCCACCCCTCTCTCTCCCCTCTTTCCCCGTCCCTTCCCCTCCCCTTCAGGTCCCCTCACTCTCCTTTCCCTCCTTCCCCCCTCCCCCTTTAACCCCCCTCACCTTCCCCTTACCTACCCTACTATCTTCACTCTCATCCTTCCCCCCTCTTTTTCCCCCTCTCTTATCCATCCATTTCCCCCATCACGTGACCCCATCCCCCTCTGACGCACCCTCTTCTACGTCACTGGGGAAGCCCAGGCTTCCCCCTTGCGTCAGAGGGGGCGGGGTCACATGACGGGTGGCCCTGCCTCACCAAAATAAGAAATGTCACTATCTTCAGCAGCGTCATTCGCTGGGCTGTCTCCGGTGGAGACAGGCGGCCGGCGATGCTACGCTCTGGATCCTGGACGATCTCCTCATCGCTGGACCGGAGAGGAGATCACCCGTCGCAACTATTTACACTTCCTTTGTGAAATGGTAGGGGTACGACGTACCCCATTACCAATTCACATAGGGGGGCAGGATCTGGGGTCCCCTTTGTTAAAGGGGTCTTCCAGATTCTGATAAGCCCCCCGCCCGCAGACCCCCACAACCACCGGGCAATTGTTGTGGGGATGAGGCCCTTGTCCCCATCAACATGGGGACATCCTCCCCATATTGAGGGCATGTGGCCTGGTACGGTTCAGGAGGGGGGGGCGCTCTCTGTCCCCCCTCTTTTCTGCGGCCGGCCAGGTTACGTGCTTGGATATGGGGTCTGGTGTGGATTTTTGGGGGAACTCCACGCCATTTTTTTTTAAATTTGGGGTGGAGTTCCCCTTAAAATCCACACCAGACCTGAAGGGTCTGAAATGGATATTTGGGGGGAACCCCACATCTTTTTTTTTTTAATTGACGGCGGGGGTTCCCCTTAATATCCATACCAGACCTGAAGGGCCTGGTAATTGAATTTTGGGGGACCCCACGCTTTTTTTTTATGAATGAATTCTCTCTAAATTGCTGGGAGCCGACAATTGATTATAGCCGCGAGTCCGGTTTTAATTTACTTTTTTTCTTTCGGAAATGACACTTTGTGCAGTGACAGTTCTAAGTACGGGAAACATGCACTATTTCACATGCTTACTTTACACCCCCCTAGGTACGAAATTTAAAGGAATATTTCACTTGTATTGTTTCACTCTAAGCATTATTAAATTCACTGCTCCCGAAAAAACGTCAGTTTTTAAAACTTTTTTTGCATTGATACATGTCCCCTGGTGCAGGACCCAGGTCTCCAAACACTTTTTTGGACAATAACTTGCATATTAGCCTTTAAAATTAGCACTTTAGATTTCAAACGTTCGAGTCCCATAGACTTTAACAGGGTTCTAAAGTTCACACGAACGTTTGGTGTGTTCGCAGGTTCTGGTGCGAACCGAACAGGGGAGTATTCGGCTCATCCCTATCTGCAAGTGACACTAATCTGAGCACTCCACCACAACGCCAAAGAAACATTGTAGTACATCACTGACTGTTGAGCTGTTATTGTGGTATATCTTTCCCCAGTTAGGATTGCTCAGTGTAGGGCTTAGGATGAATAAAAAATAGTGGTGCGCTGTAGGGATAGGAAATAATAATAATATAAATCTCATAAATACAGTGCTAGATCCAAAAATGAAATAAGTGCATCTAAACAGTGTAACAGTACACGACTTCAGTGATGCATAGTAACAAATACAAGGTGAACACAATAGTGCTAGGTGAATAAGACAGCAGGTGCTCTAGAGCCAGAAGGCTACAAAACTATACACATGGTGATATAAACACTGAAAACAGCATAAGTGTTCATGCAGGAGGAGCAGACTAAACGCTACTGAAACGCATGTAATATAGTGTCCAAACATATAGTGCTTGCCGGGGAAGAGTTCCAATTTGCTTAAAAGTAGTGCAGATGTCCCCTTACCTTACTTCTGTAAGGTAACAGCATAAAACAACTCTATATGGATAAGTGGAGCAACGAAATGTCAGGCCATTGGAGGTGGCAATGGTCCTCACACGTAAAGATAAAGGAAAGCACCAATAGCGTAATAACGTAGGAGCAATTTAATAGTATAAAAACAGCTTATACACTAGGTACTCACAAAGGTAGTTTTAAAATACAGCATATAAAAAACAATAACAGTACGCATTTACATATATAAAGTAGAAACACAAATATAAAAAACACGAAATTTAAAAAAAACGAAATAACTCTAAATACACTCAAACCTGCACCGTTTGAATAAATAAAAATTATTTAGACAGATGACTAGCAAAGGCAAAGGGGAAGAATAAAGTGAATTAGGCATAGTGTGAGAGTGCAGACCAGTGTCACTGCTGGAAAACTATGCTGCTGCTGGCCAATTTTCAGGCAACCACAACTGAGGGATGAAGGAAGCTCTAATTTATACAGAAAAAAATGCTTATGCTTTGTGTCTCGACATCTATGCTTCATGTTGCTGTTGCCAAATGCCAAACTACCTTCTGACAAGTTTTTACAAAACCATAGTTGAGAGCTGTAACTGTTTTTCTACACAATGTTTTTACACCTATTTTACCTTTTAAAATTATGTAGTTGAGTAATGCAAAAAAGAGAGCTGTCCTACTAAATTGTATTGCCACTTGCTTTTTAGAGAGGCTTCTCCCTGTGTCTTCCTGTTCTGTATTTGGATATGTTGTCACTGCTACTTCTGCAATTTAAAGCATGCCTAGAATATTATTGAACACGCTAACTGAAATGTGTTTAATACTTCATACAAACTCCTTTGTAAGTAATGACAGCTTCAAGACACCTCTTGTATGGAGAAATTAGCCGCCTGCATTGCTCAGGTGTAGTTTTGGCCCATTCTTCCACACAATCAGTCTTCAAATCTTGAAGGTTCCGTGGGCCTCTTCTATGAACTTCTATGATATTTAGGGCCAGATCCACAACGAGTGGGCGCAACGTAACTTTGGTGATTTAAGTTACACCGCCGCAAATTGCCCAAGTTAGTGCCCGATCCAAAAAGCACTTACCTGGAAATTTGCAGCGGTGTAACTTAAATCCGTCCGGTGCAAGGCGGGCCAATTCAAATGGGGCGAGTCCCATTTAAATTAGGCGTGCTCCCGCGCCGGACGTACTGCGCATGCTCCCGACGCTATTTTCCCGACGTGCTTTGCGTTACGTTGCGCCGAGTTTTGTGAATCGCGACGTGTAAAAAAGAGATGCGGCAGGGAAAATTTTTTTTTTTTTTAAATTTGACAGCGACGCGGGAAAGAAGGGTATACTTTTACATGGTGTACTAAGTTTACACTTTGTAAAAGCAGCCCTAATTTTGCGACGGCAAACTAACACTTACGGCGACTTAACGAAGGGAAAAAGCTTCGTGGATCTTTGTAAGTGCTAATTTGCATACCCGACGCTGGATTACGACGAAAAATGCCCCCAGCGGCGGCCGCGGTACTGCATCCAGAGATCCGACAGTGTAAAAGTATTACACCTGTCGGATCTTCTGCCTATCTATGCGTAACTGATTCTGTGGATCAGTCCCATAGATAGAAACAGGGATACGACGGCGTATCAGCAGATACGACGGCGTATCAGCAGATACGCCGTCGTATCCCTTTTGTGGATCTGGCCCTTAGTTCTTTCCATAGATTTTCCATTGGATTCAAGTCAGGTGATTGGCTGGACCATTTTAGCAGGTTTATTTTCTTTCTTTGAAACCAATTGAGAGTTTCCTTGGCTTTGTGTTTGGGATCATTGTCTTGCTGAAATGTCCACTCTCATATCTTCATCATCCTGGTAGATGGCAGAAGATTTTTATCAAGAATATCTTGGTACATTTTTCCATTCATCTTTCCTTCAGTGATATGAAGTTTGCCAGTACCGTATGCTAAAAAAAACTGTCTCCACACTGTGATGTTCCCACCTTGAAACTTCACTGTTGGTATGGTGTTTTTGGGGTGATGGGCAGTGCCATTTGACCTCCAAACATGGTGTGTATTATGGCATCCAAAGAGTTAAATATTTGTCTTCCATGGTGAGCGTGCATACAGGCCATGGTGGTTGAGTGCATTACTTATTGTTTTTTTTTTAAACAATTGTACCTGCTAATTCCAGGTCTTTCTGAAGCTCCTCACAAGTGGTCCTTGGCTCTTGGACAACACTTATGATAATTATTTTCACTCCTCTGTCAGAAATATTGTAAAACAGCACCTGGTCGTGGGCAGATTATGTTGTAATGATGTTCTTTATGCTTCCGGATTATGGCCCCAACAGTGCTCACTGGAACATTCAGATGTTTAGAAATCCTTCTGTAACCAATGCCATGAGTATGTTTTGCAACAATAAGGTTGCAAAGGTCTTGAGAGCTCTTTGCTTTTACCCATCATGGGGTGTGACACCTTTTTTAAAAGCCATCAATTGAGACTTAACCAGCTGATATAAAGTTTCATTGACAATGGGCAGGATTGCTTTCTAATTGCTGATAGATTTCAGCTGGTGTCTTGACTTTCCATGGCTTTCTTTGCCTTCCTTTTCTCAAGTGTTCAATACATTTTCCCTGTGTTACCAACATGTAGTGAACATTTAAAGTGGATGTCCGCTGAAAAAAAAATATTAAAAGCCAGCAGCTACAAATACTGCAGCTGCTGACTTTTAATATTAGGACACTTACCTGTCCTGGAGTCCATCGCCGTCCGCAGCAGAGCACGAGCGATCGCTCGTCACTCTGCTGCCCCCCCCCCCACCATCCTTGGTGAGGGAACCAGGAAGTGAAGCGCTCCGGCTTCACTGCCCGGTTCCCTACGGCGCATGCGCGAGTCGTGCTACACCTGCCGATTGGCTCCTGCAGTGTACTGGGAGCCGAGTGTTCCCAGAACACAATGGGGGGGTGACGTCATCCCCGCAGTCTGCCCGAGACTGTGTGGCCAGAAGTGGGTGCAAATACCTGTCTTTAGACAGGTATCTGCACCCCCCTCCCCCCTGAAAGGTGTCAAATGTGACACGGGAGGGGGGGAGGGTTCCGATCAGCGGGAGTTCCACCTTAGGGTGGAGCTCAGCTTTAATGTCAGTAGCAACTTTGGAAATATATTTACCTAGAAAAATTGTGACATGCTCAATATTTAATTTACCTGCTGAATATATACATGTATATGTGTGTGTGTGTATATATATATATATATATATATATATATATATATATATATATACAGTATATATATATATATATATATATATATATATATATATTTTTTTTTTTTTTACTGAAATCAGATACAAGTAGATCGGGTGCTGCTGTATGTAAGCCAAGCTAATTGTGAAAGAAAAAAATCAGTCAAAGTAACAGTAACAGTCTCAAAACCATTCTGGTTCCATAACACTATGAATGCCTTTAAATCATCCCCAAAAGATTTGGGTATTTTCCATGTCACTCTCTAAGCCACATGAAAAGGCCTCTTACCCTGTTGAACTTTTTTTTCTTGTTTTAGTGCCTGGTTTCAATTCAAATTGTTTGGCTATAGCTTGCACAGCACCTTCAATGTGGTGACAATTGTTCATCAAATTTTAGCCTTTATTTACGTAAGTGCAATCTGCCTTGATATTTGTTTTTCAGTAAACTTTTTGATTCATTTGTCCAACTCTGGGAAAATAAGATTTTGGCCAATTTGTTTATTAGTAATCACATGCACTACTTTGAATATAATATACAATTTTTTTTTTTTTAAATAGGATTTATATAAAAAAAAAAAACACACAGAAATACAAATAAAAAGCAATTGAACGTTTATTTGGTTCAAAAATAATTGAACCAAAATATTTTTTACTAGTGTTAATAGCTATTTATTTCATAGATGTCTGCAAACAATTATCACTTTACGTAAATAAATAAAGCACTGATATTGTCATAAAACATTACTATTCATTAGGGTTTAGCTTTTCCCTAGGTGAGGGCTGACAGCCTTATAAAAGCTCCAACTGTGCAAAAATGTAGTACTGTACTTCCCATGTCACATGGAAATACATGCAACAGCCTAGCGGGTAAGAGCCCAAAGGTCTAGTACACTAATTAATATGTTATGCTACAGGACAATTAAATGTAAAATGTTTTACCAAATAGAAATTATTGGTTTCATTACATCAATTTGATTAACAACAACACATGCACTATTTTTCTATTAATAGTGGAACCAAGTACCATACGTGAAGCACAAAAACCTAGATTGATTGTAATTTGTAATCAATAAACTGCCATACAAGTCCAATCACCATAACATGTTACTATTATTAATGACTCTTTTTTTTGTATATTTCCTTATTTAGATGTGATTAAATTAGTAGTAGAGTGTATTGCTGTACAATGTGCAAGAAGAATGCATCAATTTTAATATTTTCTAAAAAGAGTTAATGCTTTCCTTTTCCTATCAGGGGGTGCTGAGCCGATACATGGCAAACAAGACAGCATGGTTTATTGAATTCACACTGCTAGGATTGACTGAAAATGCTAAGAATCAGGTTATCTTGTTTGGGTTCTTCATGATAGTTTATGTCATCACAATTCTAGGAAATTCTCTGATGGTCATCACAATCACACTATCCACAACTCTTCATACTCCAATGTACTTCTTTCTGCGAAATCTCTCTGTTGTTGATATATGCTATACCACCTCCACAGTCCCAAAGCTGTTGTCAAATTTTTTAATGGCCAAAAAACAAATTTCCTTTTTTGGCTGTGTGGCCCAGCTTTATTCTTTTATATCATTTGGAGGAGTTGAATGCGTTTTGCTAGCTGCTATGGCAGGCGATCGCTATGTGGCTATATGCATGCCCCTAATTTATTCTAAAGTAATGAGCTGGAAGACATGTATGATCATGGCTACCACATGTTGGATAATTGGTCTGGTAAATTCTCTTGCCCATACTGTATTCACATTTCGGCTACCATTCTGCAAATCTAAAGCTATAAACCACTTTTTCTGTGATATCCCACCACTTCTGGCCTTGTCTTGCGCTGATACATCCATTAATGAAATTGTGGTGTACACTGCTGGAGGGTCTGTGATCTTTGGGTCATTTTTGTTAACTATTATGTCATATGTTCTTATTGTTAGAACAATTTTAAAAATTAAGACAGCCTCAGGAAGATTTAAAGCATTTTCAACTTGTGCCTCTCATTTGGCAGTTGTGACACTTTATTTTGGAACAATTGTCTTCACATATATACGTCCTACATCTACTTATTCTCTTGACCAGGACAGGGTTGTTCCAGTTCTGTATGGGATTATTATTCCTATGCTAAACCCAATCATATATAGCTTTAGAAACAAAGATGTGCATGGAGCAATAAAAAAAGTAATTTTAAGAAGACACCAGATAGCTACAGAAAGAGAACCAAACTAATTTACACTTATTAAACACAAACATAAATGTTGCATAGATGAAGAAACGGCATTGCTTAAAAATGATGACACTTATTTTTTATTATATTTTTGTTCCACATTAAATACACAAATTGTGTGACAATAAGCAGCAACACAATGTGGGATACAAACAAAACAAGAATGGCAAGTGAAGGTTGCGCTCTAACTAAATAATGTGAGAACCACAAAACTATTAATGATATAGTCCTTGACGTGATGATGAATATATGTGGCAAATAAACCTAAATAAATAATAATAAGTAATAATACCCACTCATAAAAGTGATATATGAGGTAATGAAACTACCAAAAAAAATCTGTAGTAAATGTGCACATGAATGGAAAAACAAATGAATAAAAATCATATGGCCCAGATTCACGTAGATTTGTCTATCTTTAGGTGGGCGTAGCGCATCTCAGATACACTACGCCGCCGTAACTTAGAGTGGCAGGTCCTGTATTCTCAAAGAACTTGCACTTTAAGTTACGCCGGCGTAGTGTAACTGGGCCGGCATAAGCCCGCCTAATTCAAATGTGGAAGTGGTGGGCGTGTTTTATGGAAATTAATCGTGACCCCAGGTAATTGACGCTTTTAACGAACGGCGCATGCGCCGTCCGTGGACGTATCCCAGTGCGCATGCTCCAAATTACGCCGCAAAGACTCAATGCTTTCGACGTGAACGTAACTTACGCACAGTCCCATTCACAGACGACTTACGCAAACGATGTAAAACGTGAAAAATTTGACGCTGTTCCGACGTCCATACCTAACATTGGTATGCCTCATGTACGCCTCATAGAGCAGGGGTAACTTTACGCCCAAAAAAGCCTTATGTAAACAACGTAAACAAATGTGCCGGGCGCACGTACGTTTGAGAATCGGCGTATCTAGCTCATTACCATATTTGACGTGTAAATCGACGGAAGCGCCACCTAGCGGCCAGCGTAAATATGCAACTTAGATACAACAGCGTATGAGACTTACGCCGGTCGGATCTAAGACAAATCTATGCGTAACTGATTCTAAGAATCAGGCGCACAGATACGACGCCTCACACTCAGAGTTACGACGGCGTATCTGGAGATACGCCGGCGTAACTCCTTGAGAATCTGGGCCAATATAAACAAATCCTGTGCAAATATTTTCGATGTGAAGGAATGTTAAAAATAGCAACAAAAAAGTCTTCTAATCAAAAAAATCCTTAAAGCGGAGTTCCAACCACAATTAGCATTTTTTAAACGTATATGTCCTTTCATCCTGCGTTTTTATAATATAAATCTGGTCACTTACTATTTTACAATCCGCCGCCGATCCGCATACTGTAGATATTCAAAAAAGATAGTTTATAAAAATATGTCTACACCGTTGTCATTTTGCTTGTGGGCATTGTGAAGCCTACAAGCACTTATGCCGCATACACACCATCACTTTATGTGAAGTAAAAAATGACGTTTTTGAAACTTAAATTTTCAAAGACGAAGTTGCCTACACACCATCGTTTTTCTCACAATGCTCTAGCAAAGCGAGGTTACGTTCACCACATTTTTCCATTGAAGCTCGCTTCATAAGTAGCTTCTGGGCATGTGCGGGTGTAAAAACGTCGTTTTAAACGAGGTTTTTTGCTACACACGGTCAATTTCTGTGAAGTAAAAAATGAAGTTTTGAAAAACGACACATAAAATTGAAGCATGCTTCAATTTTTTTTGGTCGTTTTTTTACAAGACATAAAACAACGTTTTCCCCCACACACGGTCATTTATAGTGACGTTTTTAAAAACGTCATTTTTTTTTCATCACATAAAGTGATGGTGTGTACGCGGCATTACTTCCTGGAAGTCTTGGATGGGGAGTGATAATTGGACAGCGCACTGCATCCTGGGAAATGATGACACACATTTCCCAGGAGCATTAGAGGGAGATGATGTCAGAATCCTAGGTGGTTTCAAAGGCAGATTTCGTGGGACCGCATAGCAACAGGCATTTCCAGATGATTAAAAAAAACATATATTTTTTTTTTTTTTTACTTTTTTAGGTCTAATGAGCACAATAATGAAAAAAGAAATTGGGATGGAAACTCCACTTTAATGAGAGAAAGTCCCAAAGAATCCAAGGTGAAAATATTTGTAAATAAATTCCGAAGGAACTCAGGCAAAGAAATCAATAAGTGCATGAATCCAAATTCCAGTGACTCTCAAACAACATAAATCCACCACCAGAAGAAGTGTGTGCTTACCAGCTGCACAGACCAGAATAGCCCGTGGCTTAGACCCAGCCAGGGTCTTTTCCTCACGATGGTCCCCAGGGAAGGTCCTGACCTGCTCTGCCAGAGAAGACTGTATGTATGGGGTCACCGATGGACGTTGTCTCTTCACCAGCACGTCAAAGGCTCGAGGCTGACGATGTGACTGCTTTGGTGAAAATGATGTCCTCCCCAAGTGAGTGAGTTAGACTGGAGTCAAAATTGCATTTTGGTGGATTTCTAGTTTCTGATGACTTTTATGCAATTTTTTATGTAGTTATACATTTTTTCCTCAGTTTAGGCCGATACGTATTCTTCTACATATTTTTCGTAAAAAAATCGCAATAAGCGTTTATTGATTGGTTTGCGCAAAAGTTATAGCGTTTACAAAATAGGGGGTATTTTCATGGCATTTTTATTAATATTTTTTTTTTACTAGTAATGGCGGCGATCAGCGATTTTTTTTCGGTACTGCGACATTATGGCAGACACTTCGGACACTTTTGACACATTTTTGGAACCATTGGCATTTTTATAGCGATCGGTGCTATAAAAATGCATTGGATTACTATAAAAATGCCACTGGCAGTGAAGGGGTAAACACCAGGGGGCGGGGAAGGGGTTAAGTATGTTCCCTGGGTGTGTTATAACTGTAGGGGGGTGGCCTCACTAGGGGAAATGACTGATCTTCTGTTCATACATTGTATGAACAGAAGATCAGCATTTCTCTCCCTGACAGGACCGGGAGCTGTGTGTTTACACACACAGCTCCCGGTCCCCGCTCTGTAACGAGCGATCGCCTGTGCCCGGCGGCGACCGTGTCCGCTGGGCACACGCACGGGAGTCGGGGGCGAGCGGGGGGGGGCCTGCACGAGAGCCGACGTATAGCCAGACTCGGGATTGCAGTGCAGGATACAGGAGGAAGTCACTTACCTTGTCCCTGGATCCTGGATGGTGTCCCCGCTGTGTGTGCGGGCTCCTCCGCTGTGTCTCCTTGCTCGATTTACAGTGCCGAGTGCCGAGCTCCCTTCCCTGCGATGTTATGATGCACGTGGACGGAGTTTGGCGCCAAATTCAAAAAGTAAAACACACAATACACATACAGTATACTGTAATTTTATAGATTACAGTACTGTATGAAATAAATACACACCCCCTTTGTCACTAGTGGTCTGTCCAGTGTCCTGCATGCATTTTTATACAATAAAAACTGTTCTTTCTGCCTGGAAACTGGAGATTGTCCATAGCAACCAAAAAGTGTCCCTTTACATCAAAAGTGCTTTTAGACCAGCTAGAAAACAGCAATAATAAATTAGAATCACTTGCAGAATTGAGCGATAGTGATTTGTGGGGAAATTCGTCATCAAACAATAAAAATAATGACAGCAACAATTCTGCAACTGAGCAAATTTCAGTGTTATTGATTTTATTACATTATTGAATAATTTTTATTATAATTACATTATTATTTGTTATAATTATTTATAGTTATTTATTATATTATAATTTATGATTTTGTGTTTTAAACTTTATCATACCCGGGATGTCTACTAGACTCTAGTTTGTACAGATTTAAGTGAGTTATTCCTAAGAATTGCAGGCCTACAATACATATCACCAAATTTCCATGCAAAAAATTGTACTGCTTTTGGTACAAAATTCCAGACATAATCATACCGCCAGGGAGGTTAAAATGACCAGTAATGAAAACAATGACAAAAACAATCAGCAGATCTGGATATAAAAGAAGATTAAACTATGTAAACATATGTGTCAGCAAACAAATGTAAGATCCTATCTAGCCGTTCAACTAAATGTCTTGGCCTCTTGGTCCACAATACCCTCCTCCTCAGGGCTTTTTTTTTAGCTGGAACTTGGTGAAACTCAGTTCCACCACCTCTGGCTTAGGCCCTCTGCTCCCTACTCACCACTATAGCTTGCAGACACAGAAGTCCGGCTTCTGTGTTTACAAGTGAAAGCTTGTCTCCTGAGTGACTGCCTCTGAGTGCCGGATGGGGACCAGGGAGATGCATGTGCAGATCCCAACACCCCAACTTAATAATCCCCCTGCAAGTGAGAGAGGCAGAGCCACCTAAAGTTTTCCGGGAGGTACTAGAGCCGGCTGGGTGCTTCAGCCTAATACACCAACAAAGTAAGACATGTGGAAGGTGGCAGAGCTTTTAAGGAAGGAAGGAGAAGATGGAGACAGTGGAAGGAGGGTTGCCTGCAGAGGTCAGAGTTGAAGAGTTGTGAAAGTGTTGAGGATAGGGGATGCAGAGGTAACCAGCTGTGGAAGAAGGCTGAACTCTGCACTCTGTATAACACCCCCCCCCCTCCCCGAAACTCTGCACTCTGTACATTTATTGCCCTTTCCACTGTGAAATCTGAACACTCACTATTTGATGCGGTTTGGAGGGTTTGTGTGGGGGAGTTTTTTTTTTTGAGAAGCCGTGGTTGAGTTCCTGCACCTACTCTCTGAGAAAAAAAAGCCCTGCTCCTCCTGAACTGAAGTGGAGAAACTGTGGTGGCCACCCATTCACCCTAACTGGATGCTGTGAAGTAGTGCTGTTCATATGAATACCTTACTCAGGCCAATGGCACTTCTTCACACCATCTGGTGCCATGCAAAGCAGCGATATGCTGTTACAACAAAAGCCTCATTCGTAGCCTCTTTATTCAATCCAAACATTCTGCATAGTTTGACCTCGCTGATGATGTTTCTTACATGGAAAACTAAGGCCTTGTTTTAATTGGGTCATCTGGTAGATATCAGAAATTAGACATTACTTTCTTTTCAGGAACTTCAAACTAAATATGATCTCCCTAAACACGTGTTCTGTGGTTACCTACATGAATGCCACTACGCTCAATCGTTATCTACTGCATTACAATTTCCTAATTTGAAT
This sequence comes from Rana temporaria, assembly GCF_905171775.1. Classification (NCBI taxonomy): domain Eukaryota; kingdom Metazoa; phylum Chordata; class Amphibia; order Anura; family Ranidae; genus Rana; species Rana temporaria. The sequence goes on from NC_053489.1 coordinate 245,809,886, forward strand.
TCTTTAGAAAAAATTTGTCCAACAGGCCCTTCCTGCAAAGCTCTAATTTCCACTATCTACAAAACATTGATAGCTCTACCCTTGGAATCCTTATTCAAACATTTCTATATGAAAAGGTGGGAGCAGATTCCTCACTGAGGAACTATCCTTAAAGTTGATGCAAGCAATATGGTCACAGGCTTCTAAAAGCTGAAATTGTTTGCTTTACAAGGAGATCCAATACAAAATACTCTTCCACTGATATCAGACCCTAGAACTGTTGTTGAATATTTATCCATCTGCTGACAATAGATGCTGGCAATGCAAAAACAATTGGTCTCCGTACAGCATATATACTGGCATTGCCTGCTGATTATACCATTTTGGAAGACTGTCCATACACTTATACACATGTAGCCAGATTCAGGTAGATGTGCCTAACTGTAGGCGGGCGTAACGCATCTCATATACGCTACGCCGCCGTAAGTTAGAGAGGCAAGTACAGTATTCACAAAGAACTTGCGTCCTAAGTTACGGGGGCGTAATGTAAATGGGACGGCGTAAGCGCGCGTAATTCAAAGTAGGCTGTAGTGGGCGTGTTGTATGGTAATGCCTCGTGACTAGGGTTGAGCGAACCCGAACTTTAAAGTTCGGGTTCGGTACGGACTTTGGGTTTTTCCCGAACCCGGACCCGAACCCGAATAGTTGGAAAAAGTTTGGGTTCGGGTTCGGGGTTCGGGTATATTTGGCGCGCGGCACGGCAGCCAATCGCCTTTCTTTTTACAACTGTGACTGTAATCTGATCACAGCCATGCCTACTTATGGCATGGCTGTGATTGGCCAGTGCAGCATGTGACCGATCATGTGACGTGCTTCTATATTAGATACAGGCACACAGCACAGATCGTCACTCTGCTTTACTCTAGATAGGGAAAGGCTGGTGGAATCTGCTGCTTAGGGAAAGTTAGGTGATCTGGCTGTATTCTACTTATGTGAGGGCAAGGTTCCTGATTGTTCTTTAGGGAGAGTGTTAGGTGTGTGCTGTGATTAATTACTGCTCCAGAAATTTCAAGAGGGAACACTTTATTCATTTGAGATCTGCATCATCTTATCGTATCTGGCTGCTTCAGTTATGTGAGGGGATGGTTGCTTGCTGCTGATTCTCATAGGGACAGTTGTAGGTCTTAGTTTGTTTCTTAAATATCAAGAAGCACTGTATTCCTCTGACATCTGCTGTGCTGCTATATACTTCAGGCATTTGCTTCATCTATAGTGGCTGTTTGCAATCTATAGCTAACTGGCTGCATATTACAATAACACCAGACCTGCCACAGCAACTGTTCACCTGTCATATACTGAGTTTCTGTCAAGTAACAGTTCCATACTCAGTGAGATTTTTCAGGGAAAAAAATAATTTCTGTGGGGTGGGGGCAGTCATTACTGTATAGGTGACTGTTCACCTGTCATATACTGAGTTTCTGTCAAGTAACAGTTCCATACTCAGTGAGATTTTTCAGGAAAAAAAATAATTTCTGTGGGGGCAGTCATTACTGTATAGGTGACTGTTCACCTGTCATATACTGAGTTTCTGTCAAGTAACAGTTCCATACTCCGTGAGATTTTTCAGAAAATTAAAATAATTTCTGTGGGGGGGGGGGGGGGGGCAGTCATTACTGTATAGGTGACTGTTCACCTGTCATATACTGAGTTTCTGTCAAGTAACAGTTCCATACTCCGTGAGATTTTTCAGAAAAATTAAATAATTTCTGTGGGGGGGGGGGGGGGGCAGTCATTACTGTATAGGTGACTGTTCACCTGTCATATACTGAGTTTCTGTCAAGTAACAGTTCCATACTCAGTGAGATTTTTCAGAAAAAAAAATAATTTCTGTGGGGTGGGGGCAGTCATTACTGTATAGGTGACTGTTCACCTGTCATATACTGAGTTTCTGTCAAGTAACAGTTCCATACTCCGTGAGATTTTTCAGAAAAATAAAATAATTTCTGTGGGGGGGGGGGGGCAGTCATTACTGTATAGGTGACTGTTCACCTGTCATATACTGAGTTTCTGTCAAGTAACAGTTCCATACTCCGTGAGATTTTTCAGAAAAATAAAATAATTTCTGTGGGGGGCAGTCATTACTGTATAGGTGACTGTTCACCTGTCATATACTGAGTTTCTGTCAAGTAACAGTTCCATACTCCGTGAGATTTTTCAGAAAAATAAAATAATTTCTGTGGGGGGGGGGGGGGGCAGTCATTACTGTATAGGTGACTGTTCACCTGTCATATACTGAGTTTCTGTCAAGTACTTTTTCTATAGGGGCACCAGCACTCTATAGGTGACTCTGTATATTTAAAACAGCACTGCCTGTGCAGTACATTGTTTAGTGCTGGCTTCCTGCTTCTTGCTATAGGTGGAGAAATATATAGTTGAATCTCTACCTATTTCACCAGCTTACATTTTTTTGTATTTAAAATTTCTCAAAATTAGGGAAAGACCCTAAATTTGAGAAATATGAGGAAACCGTCAAATAAGGGACGTGGACGCGGGCGTGGTGCTGCTGGTGGAGCTCCTGTTAGAGGGAGAGGACGTGGTCGATCTGTGCCAGCTACAAGCACAAGTAAAACACCTTTCTCAGGTGCGAGTAGCCGACAGAGCCTGCAGCGGTATTTGGTGGGGCCTAATCCAGCTCTACGAATGTTGAGGCCAGGAGCAGAGCAGGCGGTAGTAGATTGGGTTGCTGACAGTGCCTCCAGTTCCTTCACATTGTTTTCCAACCAGTCTTGTGCTGAAAGCTCAGAGTTGGCGCCTGCAGCCGATGTCCACCATCAGTCTTTCACCTCACCCCCTTGGAAATCAGCCAAGCAGTCTGAGCCCCAAAGCATGCAGCAGTCTCTTCTTCTTTTTGATGAGTCTGTTAGCATGTGTTCCCAGGGCCATCCAACTAGCCCAGGCCCAGAAGGGGAAGAGATTGAGTGCACTGATGCCCAACCACTTCTATTTCAGGATGAGTTCATGGGGGGACCATCACAGCACGTCTTGCATGATGATGATGATGATGAAACACAGTTGCCAACTGCTGGTGCTTTTGCAATTGTGCAGAGCGACAAGGAGGGCAGTGGTGAAGACTGGGTGGAAGATGATGTGCAGGACGATGAGGTCCTCGACCCGACATGGAATCAAGGTCGTGCAGGTGACCCATGTAGTTCGGAGGAAGAGGCGGTGGTCGCACAGAGCCACCAGCACAGCAGAAGAGGGAGCAGGGTGCCAAAGCAGAGCGTCCGTCCCCTAGACAGTACGCCTGCTACTGCCCAACCCAGCAAGGGACCGAGCACACCAAAGGCAGGTCCAAGGAGTTCCCTAGCGTGGCAGTTCTTCACACAATGTGCTGATGACAAGACACGCGTGGTTTGCACGTTGTGCAATCAGAGCCTGAAGCGAGGCATAAACGTTCTCAACCTGAGCACAACCTGCATGACCAGGCATCTAAGTGCAAAGCACGAGCTGCAGTGGAGTAGACACCGCAAAAACCAAGAAAGGTCTCTGGCTCTTCCTGCTTCCTCTTCTGCATCAGTCTCGGGCCTCTCTGCCTCTTCATCCACCTCCATAGTGACAGTGCCACCTGCCACCCCTCAATTAGGGGACCGGCAGGCAACACTACCACCTGGGTCACCAAACATCTCCACAATGTCCCATGGAAGCATTCAGCTCTCCATCTCCCAAACACTGGAGCGTAAGAGGAAGTACCCCTCTACCCACCCCCGAGCCCTGGCCCTGAATGCCAGCATTTCAAAATTACTGGCCTTTGAAATGCTGTCATTCCGTCTGGTGGAGACGCAGAGTTTTAAAAGCCTGATGGCATTGGCTGTCCCACAGTACGTCGTGCCCAGCCGCCACTACTTTTCCAGGCGAGCTATCCCTTCCCTGCACAACCAAGTGGGGGACAAAATCAGGTGTGCACTGCGCAACGCCATCTCTGCTAAGGTCCACCTAACTACGGATACGTGGACCAGTAACCACGGTCAGGGACGTTATATCTCCCTAACAGCGCACTGGGTAAATGCAGTGGCGGCTGGGCCTGAGGCGGATAGCAGTTTGGCGCATGTCCTTCCACCACCGAGGATTGCAGGGCGCTTCAGTTTGCCTCCTGTTCCTAACTCCTTCTACTCCGCTTCCTCATCCTCTGCCGCCTCCTCATCCAGTCAGCTTAAGAAACTCACCACCAACTTCAGCACAGCCATGGGTAAACGCCAGAAGGCAGTTTTAAAACTTTCCTGTTTGGGGGAAAAACCACACACCACGCAGGAGTTGTGGAGGGACATGGAACAACAGACCGATGAGTGGTTGGCGTCATTGAGCCTCAAGCCGGGCCTGGTGGTGTGCGATAACGGGCGAAATCTCGTAGCAGCTCTGGGCCTAGCCGGTTTGACGCACATTCCTTGCCTGGCGCATGTGCTGAATTTGGTGGTGCAGAGTTTCCTGAGAAGTTACCCCAATATGCCACAGCTGCTGCAGAAAGTGCGGGCCGTCTGTGCGCACTTTCGGCGTTCTCACCCTGCTGCTGCTCGCCTGGCAGCGCTGCAGCGTAACTTCGGCCTTCCCGTTCACCGCCTCATATGTGATGTGCCCACAAGGTGGAACTCCACCTTGCACATGCTGGCCAGACTGTGCGAGCAGCAGCAGGCGATAGTGGAGTTCCAGCTGCAGCACGCACTCGTGAGTCGCTCTGCAGAACACAACCACTTTACCACCAATAACTGGGCCTCCATGCGAGACCTGTGTGCCTTGTTGCGCTGTTTTGAGTACTCCACCAACATGGCCAGTGCCAATGACGCCGCTCTCAGTGTGACTATCCCACTCCTATGCCTCCTTGAAAAAACGCTACGGGCGATGATGGAAGAGGATGTGGCACAGGAGGAGGAGGAGGAATCGGGATCATTTGCAAGGCTTTCAGGGCAGTCATTCACAAGTGGCTCTGAGGGTGGGTTCGTGCACCAACAAAGGCCAGGTACACAATTGTCTAGCAAGGGCACAGTTCTGGAGGATGACGCGGTGGAGGATGAGGAGGAGGAAGACATGGAGGAGGAGGAGGAACCATGTTCACAGCAGGATGGCATCCAGACCAGCTCATGGCCATTACTGGTGTGTGGCTGGGGGGATACAGAGGACACAGATGATACACCTCCCACAGAGGACAGCTTTTCATTGCCTGTGGGCAGCCTAGCGCACATGAGCAATTACATGCTGCAGTGTCTCCGCAACGACCGGCGTGTTTCGCACATTATGACAGGTGCTGATTACTGGGTGGCCACGCTGCTGGATCCCCGTTACAAGGACAATGTACCGTCCTTAATCCCCTCACTGGAGCGTGAACGCAAGATGCGCGAGTACAAGCGCACGCTGTTAGACGCGCTGCTGGTGCAATTCTCACCTGGCAGCGGGGCCACAGTGGAAGCAGAAGGTGAAGGCAGAGGAGGAGGAAGAGGTCGCCAACGCAGCATGGGCACCGCCAGCACCTCAGAAGGCAGGGTTAGCATGGCCGAAATGTGGAAAAGCTTTGTCAGCACGCCACAACAAACAGCACCACCAGCTGATATGGAACGTTTTAGCAGGAGGCAGCATTTCAGCAACATGGTGGAGCAGTATGTCAGCACACCCCAACACGTACTGAATGACGGCAATGCCCCCTTAAACTTCTGGGTCTCCAAATTGGGCACATGGCCTGAGCTTGCCCTTTACGCCTTGGAGGTGCTGGTCTGCCCTGCGGCCAGTGTATTGTCTGAACGTGTATTTAGCACGGCAGGGGGCGTTATCACAGACAAGCGCAGCCACCTGTCCAGATCCAATGTGGACAAGCTCACGTTCATTAAAATGAACCAGGCATGGATCCCAGAGGAGTTGTCTGTACCTTGTGCAGAATAGACACCGGGCCGGCCTTACCCAGCCATTGTTTTTTTCTGAGCTTTCTAGGGTTGCCATCTCATCCCTTTCAAAGCAAAAACATATTATTTACACAGGTTCTCTGGCTGATTAAGGTGCTGTTAATTAAACTCACTTGGTGCCTTATCGAGTCTATCGACATTAAATTTGCCCCAGAACCTGTGTAACTCTGTGTTCAGGTTTAAAGGGATGCGGTAGCAACCCTAGATCTGTCTAACTATTTTGGGGTTTACCCTAATTTAAAAAATAAATCTATTAAAAACCAAAACCTGCTGTGTTGGCTACCTCCTCCTCCTCCACCGCCACTTCCACCTTCAGTCACATTGTTAGGGTTGCGCACTGCAACTGCTTTCTTTAAGTCCCACCAGAGGTTCTCAATCGGATTTAAGTCTGGTGACTGCGATGGCCACTCCAAAATGTTCCGGCCTTTAATCAGCAACCATGCTCTACTGGAGTTGGAGGTATGCTTGGGATCATTGTCCTGTTGAAAGCTCCAACGTCTCCCAAGCCTACGGTTTGTGTCGGACTGCATCACATTGTCATCCAATATCTCCTTGGTACTGAAGAGAATTCATGGTACCTTGCACACGCTGAAGCTTCCCTGTACCTGCACAAGCAAAACAGCCCCAAAGCATGATTGACCCCCCGCCATGCTTCACAGTAGGCAAGGTGTTCTTTTCATCATAGGCCTTGTTCTTCCTCCTCCAAACATAGCGTTGATCCATGGGCCCACACAGTTGTAATTTTGATTCATAAGTCCACACAACACAATCCCAAAACGTGTGTGGTTTGCCCACATTACTTTCGGCATACTGCAGTCGACTCTTCTTATTCTTTGGAGACAGCATGGGGGTGCGCCTGGGAGTTCTGGCATAGAGGCCTTCATTACGCAGTCTGCGCCGTATTGTCTGAGCAGAAACTTCAGTACCCACATCTGACAAATATTTTCTCAGCAGTCACACAGGGACTTTTCTCCACTCTACGCTTCAGGTAAGCGCACAGCAGTCAAAAGTCAGCATCTTCTTTCTGCCACGACCAGGTAGTGTTTCAACAGTGCCCATTGCCTTGAATTTTGCATTTACTACTGTATTACAAAACCAATTGATATCATTTTAGTTGCATATGGTTGTTTATGAAGTCCTTGTAGGATAAGGTGACAAAATCTGGGGACAAAACCGGGGACAGACTTTGTCCGGGGACAGTGTCCTCAATCCGGGGACTGTCCCCTGAAACCGGGGATGTCTGGTCACCCTATTGTAGGATTTCATTCTGAATAAAATTACAAATGTACACTGAATTCCCTAAAACCCTTTACAGCATTGGGGGGTTGAATAATTTTGAACAAAACTGTATGGACCTCGTCCTCCAAGGTCAAAATCATTATATTTTTTATTTTTATTTTTTTTGGTTATTTTGAGTTATT